>NW_015150777.1:0-1783 GCF_000732505.1 Cyprinodon variegatus
GGTGGCCCACATTTGGGTGAGTTCTGCTTTACTTGATGTTGGTTGACATTTGGCAATGTGTTGGCTTGGTTGTGGCCCACTTCTGGCAAACAACTGTGGACCACACTTGTGCCATCATTCCATGTGGGATGTGGGCCAGAATAAAAATGTACAGTGGTGGCCCACATTTGGGTGAGTTCTGCTTTACTTGATGTTGGTTGACATTTGGCAATGTGTTGGCTTGGTTGTGGCCCACTTCTGGCAAACAACTGTGGACCACACTTGTGCCATCATTCCATGCCATACTTGGGCCAGAATAAAAGTGTACATCGGCCCACATTTGGTTTAGTGCTGGCTGATTTGGCCTGTTTTTGGTTGACTTTTGGCATTGTGTCGGCTTTGTTGTGGCCCACTTCTGGCATACAGGAGCGGACCTCCCAAGTGCCATCATTCCATGCGGTATGTGGACCGGATGAACATGTCAGATGTGGGCCAGATATGGACCAAAAGAATTTTGCTATCTGGGAAGTGAATAATTGAATACTTTTTTCCCAGGAAAACAATGCAGATGAGTCACTGCTTGTTTAGTTGCTCTCACAGATCATTTAGTGCAGACAATAACTAATATTTAATATATATTCATAGCATATAACAGTTCCTAATCACGAACTGACCAACTTTAGATGCAGTGTGGTAGATTATACAGTAGACGTATATCTACTATAAAGTACTTACCTCTGCAATAACTACAATAAAATGTGTTTATAGGACACTCTATTATCATTTACTAGTTGTCTGTTTTTTTACTTTATATGCAGCAATGTTTCACAATAAGTTGTTTATTGATAACAAATTACATTACTTTTGATTCTTAATGGCTGTAGATTTTATTTAAACATAATATCATCAATGTTTCAGAATATTTTCATATAATGCTATAATGGTTTCCCTAAATAAAGCAATGTGACCAGTAGGGATGGGCTATTAATGTAATTTGCATTACAATAGCAATTTAAGAAAACATAATTATTAAATCACAGAGGCAATCAGTTTTGGTCAAGTTACATTTAACAAGAATAAGAAGCTATTTTTTTTCAGTCCAGCACTTTATGTGGTGGTTATGTTTAACGTGGATTTGCTGCCAAAGAAAAGCAAAGACAAACTTCCAGTTAAAAAACAGATGCATCTTAATACATATAGAAGTTAGTACTTTTCCTAACAAAGTTTACAGCAAAGTTCTGCAACAACGTCCTTTAGACAAGCAAGTTTTCCAAGTCATGAAAAACTGAAACCCTAGAGTGAAACATCTACATGCTTGTGGTTGGTGCCAAATTCAATTCAATTCAGTTTATTTCTATAGCGCCAACTCACAACACATGTCATCTCAAGGCACTTTACATTTCACCAGACCATACAGTCAAATTGATTAAAAGTTTTCTATCTAAGGAAATCATAATAAAATCACAATATTGGTTAAAAATAATCACTATTTATTTTTTTTGGCAAAACGGTTCAGTCCTACCGTAAAAATTCAAAAATTATCCACTGGACTTGGTTTTAAAGATTTGAAGACGTTTCGCCACCTCTCCAGGAAGCTTTCTCAATTCAAATGTCTGGATCCACAGCGAGTTTGAGTATTATATAGACAAAGCCTTGTATTGCTTGGAAACATGCAATGGTAACCGATGAATGGGTCGTTAGTTCCATCGTTAGCCTGTAATATCTGAACCTGTCTATGATTCTAGGGGTCGGTCGTTAAAGGGGGGATTGCCATTAAGGGGGGGGGGATTGTCTCCTGTAATAA
>NW_015150777.1:2494-9959 GCF_000732505.1 Cyprinodon variegatus
TTGCGTTTAATTTTCCCATCGCTGTCTTCTGTTGCGTGTCTTTTGGATTTCCTTGCTGATTTGATAAGTCCTAGTGACAATCGGAGCTCAGCAACATCACCTCAGATCAGTTCAATTAAGCAAATGCTTTCTGAACCTGCTGCCTTCTGCATCAGCCGAACCTAAACCAGCAGAGCTGGGTTCTACTTCCATTTACTATAGTAACTTTATTTAAAAGATCATTTTATGTGTAGTTTTGCTGTGTTGTACTTTTTACTTTTACTAGAGTGAAATAATGATGAAGCATCGTTGCTCTTTAGTAAAGTTTCTGGTTCCTCTGCCCATCATTAGTAATTTCACTCAATGAAGAACAAGCTTGTCTTGAACTAAAATGCTGCAGAGAGACAAACACCTTCAGTTCATGTTTAGCTGAGACTCATTTTTAGGACCTGAGCTTCTTTGTTTTAATCTGATTTTATTTCCTGGTTCTGTTGGATCATTTGAAGCCGAGTGAACAGACAGTAAACAGAGTCTGGAAACTGGAAGAAACTAAACCTGTTCTGATCATTGCATGCTAGAAGAATCAGTTTCAAAAGTTTAATTTTAGAAAACTTTACCTGAAATTAGGGTTGAAACAATGAATCGATTATTGAAATAATCGTCAACTAATATACTAATCGATTCATCGTTAACTGGAGTACAGAGACTCTAAAACCTTTATTTAGCTGACAGAACGACCCACTTAGAGCAGGAATTATAGCAAAATTGTGAAAAAAAAATGTAAACATTTAGCATTTAAGATTTAAAAAGAAAATGTCCATCAATCTGCTCTATCCAGAACTCCACAAGTGGAAAATTTTGAGTTTTACCTGGTTTAGTTTTGGAAAAAGTCTTCTTTCAATAATATCTGATTATTAATCGATTTGCAAAATAATTGTTAGTTTCAGCCAAACCTCAAATTGTTTTTCTGTAATTATATTATATATCTATTTTTTATTTCGTTCTTTAAAACAACAGATTTTAGATTTTTTTTAAGTAAATTAACATAATTTATCAAATACTAAATCAGATGTTCTGATCACTTAGTTACTTCTGACCAAACACTTTTTTCCTCTTTATTCATTTCTTAGATTATTCCTTTTCCTGTGATTTGGGTGAAACTGTGTCTGAGTGACACTGCTCTGATTGAGAACAACTTTTAGGTCCTTCATCCTCCTCTAGAACTCAGAAGGTAGCAGTGATGAAGGTTGGGCTTAAACTGCACATTTCTAAAGCTCTTTCATTTGTGCTTCAGCACAGAAAGAAAAACCTTTTTTTTATTTATAAATAGAATAAATGTATTTAAAATGAATATAATTCGTTCTCTTTGTATTTTTGTGAAATAATTCTCTTTGTTTTTTTTTTTTTGTTTTTTTTGGGGGGGGGGTCCCAGTCTGAAACGTTGTAGAACAGCCATCCTAGTGGTCGGAGCAGAACATTTGCACTTGGTTCAAATCCCACAGACTTCCACTGTGGGTCCCTGAGCAAAGACCCTCAGCCTCAGATTGATCCCTGGGTGTTTCAAGCTGCTCCATATGGGATGGGCTAAGGCCGGTTTAACATTTGCAGAAAACACAAAAGTTTTTACAGACAAGTTCAAATCTTCATCTCAGGTTGTTCTATCCAGCTGATCCAGAATGCTGCTGCCTGCGTCCTCACTAGAACTAAGAAAGAGGAGAACATCAGCCAAGTTCTAAAGTCCTTCCTCTGGCTCCCTGTATCTCAGAGAATAGACTTTAAAATCCTTCTGTTAGTCTAGAAATCACTGAATGGCTGAGCTCCTAAATACATTACAGTCTGGTTGGCAGGGGATCAACAGCCAGACCTCTCAGGTCTACTGGATCTGATCTTCTCTGCAGAACCAGAACCAAAGATGAAGAAGCAGCTTTTAGTTCTTATTCTCCACTAATCTGGAATAAACTCCCAGAAAACTGGAAACGTGCTGAAACCATCAATATCTTTAGATCTTTAGATTTAGAGCAGCCTTTGAATGAACCATCTAAACATTATTAGTTTTAGTCTCCTTTCATATGTCATCAATCCTTTTATTATTCTCTTTTAATGTGTTTTTCCCTGTGTGTTTTCTTACCATAAACAGCTCTTTGAATCATCGTTCTACTGAAATGTGACGTATAAATAAACTTGTTCTGCCTCGTCTGACCAGAACCTGCAGAACCGGTTCCTCCTCATGTCGTCACTGAATGTTTCTCTAAAAACAGGATCAGACTGCAGTAAAGGTCAGGATGTGATGATCACCTGGCTGACAGTGGCAGGATAACAGGAAGACCCCCCTGTCTAGATAATATTTCTAGATTGTTCCTGCTTTGTTCCCTTTTCTTGGTTCCCTCCTTCCTGTTTCCTCTTCANGTTCCTGGGCTGCATTAGATCTGCTGCTGTTTTCTATGTGTTGGTAGTGATTATTTTCTGTGTTCCAGGATTTATCCAGTACCTTCCCTCAGTGTCTCAGCTCACTGCTCTACCCAGATATCTCTCATTTCCTCAATAACTCACCTGTCATTTCAGTTTCCAGCTTCTCCAGCTTAGATCGTTCACTGTGTTCTCAGTCAGATCCTAACTCCATTAAATCCTGTTTCCATGTTTTTCTATTTTCCATCTTCTTCCAGCTTCTGTAGTTTCTATTGTCCTCTTTCCTGCCTCCCTCCTTCCACCTTCTGCATTTGGGTTCTTCACTACAGCATTTTATCACCTATCATGTATTTTCAGCACCAAATGCTCACTGGCTGCATTCCTGATACTGTGGCTGATTCTTTATCAGATCTTCAACTTCAACCATTTTGTTTGCCAGAGATCTCATGTTCCCCAGTATGATTGATGGAAGAGATGGTTGAACTTCCTCGTTCTCTCTTTCCACTTCAGTCCTGCTCTGCATCCACAGTGTCTCCTGTTTATCTCATCTCTACAGAAGATTGAATATAAACAGTCAGATTTACTGAGAATAGAATCAGCTTCCTGCTCTACAGGACAGATCAGAGAGCAGCTAACTGGGAACACTGGGACTGAACCGCATGTTTACTGAGAGTCTCTGTTTTTCTCTCAGATTGACTTCATGTCTGCAGAGACCATCAGTTATAGTTATGAACACAGAGGAGAACAGAGCAGAGTCTCCATTAGAGTGACCGGTCCAAATATCTTTGTATAGTCTTCATTAATGATCCTGGAGAAGCAGATCCAAGGTGAGTCATCTGTTACTAGCTGCTATAATCATCTTTAAACATCATCAATCTCTGATAGATGGAAACTAAGTCAGACTGAACTTTAAGCTGAGAAGTTCAGCTACAGAAAAGAAGCTTCAGGACGTCCAACCAGCTCCAGGAACGTTCTCTGATGAGAGGGAAGCTGCAGCATCATGCTGCCTCCAGTGCAGAGCTTGATCAATAATGGCAGCATCATGCTGCCTCCAGCGCAGAGCTTGATCAATAATGGCAGCATCATGCTGCCTCCAGTGCAGAGCTTGATCAATAATGGCAGCATCATGCTGCATCATGCTGCCTCCAGTGCAGAGCTTGATCCGCAATCAGAGCTGTTAAAACTACTGATTGAACTAATTTATTAAAGAAAAAATATAAAAAAAGTTCAGGCTCTACAATGTACTTGTGATAGGAAGTGTCTTCTTAAAATTATATAAAAGAGTTTAAAAACCTCTTACATTTTTAGCAGCAGATGAGTTAATTTTCCTCTGTTTCTCACTGTGTTGGTAGAGAAGCAATGAAATAAAGAGACTCAGTCTAGTTTTGTTCTAAATTATAATGTCAGACAGGAGGATATAAACTGAACTGAACCTCAGTCCTTGATGAGCAGCTGAATATTTTAGAGCTCTGATATTTACAGCATTAAAGCTGCAAACAGCATTAAAATGAAAATAGAACTAGAAACATAATCAACATGTAAATTAAAAACGTCCTAAAGGGGGAATAGATGGAGAATGTCCTGCTTCCCAGAATCTGATCCATCATCTGCAGTGTTTTCCAGCCTCCTGTCTTCATCCATGTCTCTATCAGGGTTTTTCTATAACCTAACTGGGCTCCAGACGGACACATTCTATTCTCTGTTTTCCTGCTTTGTTGCAGCTGTTACATCATGGCTTTATCAATATAGTTTCATATCAATATAGATCTATGGATTCATGTTTCTTCCTTAGCCTGATAAAATGTTAGTGTGCCGTTTCTTTGTCTCTGAATAGAAGCGATTAGTGAAAAGCTATTGTTCCATTCTTTATGCTAAGATGTAGGGAAAGGAAGGAGGTTTGAAAAGGAGTTTCCTCCCTAGTTAAGATAAGAGGGAAACATAGATAAACAGGTCCTTATTGTGTTCAAGATTCTCACGTCCTGTCTCTATTGTGAACGGAAAACAGCTGTCTGAAATGTTTAGCTGAACGTATATTTATGTCTTTTCATGAAGTGCTTCTCCTGGGAAAATTCAATGTTCATGAGTGTGTATGCCTTGGATTCTTTGTAAATGTAGGGGTGTGTTTCTGAATGTTTCAGAATCAATTTGGAGCTGTTTCTAGCAGTTCTCTGTCATTCTCCCCTCTGCAGCACGGAATAAACTATTTCTTTCTTGCAAATAATCTCCTGGTGCTCATTTTACTCAACAGATCATATTCTATGATTCAGTTTCGTAGAAGTAATCATTAAATTCAGCAAAAGACTGGGAATCCTTACTCCTTAACTTTAAGATTTGAGGGGATCTAATAATAAAAGTAAATAGAATAGAATTATATAAGTAAAAATAACAACTAATGGAAATTACTGAACAACAACTAAGAGAGATAAATACAGAAGGAATCTAACTACAAATGTTATGCATAAAAGTCAGAACTCCTCCCTGTGAGTCAAAAGTGAAAGCTCTTGTTCTGTTGTCATGGTTACTGTCCCTCCCCTTAACTCCTCCTACCTGCCCAGCCTCCATCTCAGGTGAAGTTCTGACTGCAGGTAAACTGGTTCTACTGGTTCTCCTTCTCTGCCTCCATCTCAGGTGAAGTTCTGACTGCAGGTAAACTGGTTCTACTGGTTCTCCTTTAGCTGCCTCCCTCTCAGAGTCTGTTTTCTTCAGACCGTCGTCTGTTCACTGCTTCGCCTAAAGACACCGTAAGTTTAACTTTCTATTTAACTTTGTTTCATTGTAAAAGTTGAAGTTCAATCATTTAACAGTAGAGACAGCAAGCATAGTGCATATAAACACAAGAGGATTTTGTTGAAACTCCATTTACATATTCTACACGTTCATCCTTCATGCCCCCCTGCTTGGGGAAAATTGCCTAATTTTTCCATCAAGTCCATCCTAACAGATTAATCAGGAGAGTTGGTGACATTACTACAGGAGCATGCAACCTTTTTCCTGTTTGAAGGTCTTTTATTTCTATTGCCCTTAACATCCATTCTTGGGATGTTTGACCATTTGCTGATTGTACAAAAATGTGCATTTTAGATGCTTTTAGGCCTAAATTATCTTTAAAATAAGTTTTACAGACACCTGAATCACATAAAAAAGTAACTTGCTGTCCATTAATTATAAGTACTATGTATGGTTTTTCTTTTAATGCATTTAATAGCTCCCATGCTCCATACACATCTACTGTTTTTAAAGGCTCAGGATCCCCCTAAGGGGCTCTAGCACCTTAGTTGAAGAACTGTCCCTGCCCCGCTGATGAGGTGGTTGTATCTGATTGGGACACTCCCTGAACCAATGGTTGGGTGACTCAAAATTCCAGCATTGCTCATCTGTTTTTACTTGTCTGGGCTGAAAGCCCCCACAGACCCTAGGACCGCCCCTTCTTCCCCGGAAACCTCCTTGAGGCCTCCGAAGGGGGTCCGGTGGCTTGGAAAGAAATATTTCTTCTGGGTCACATATAGAATTGGACCAGAATATTTGAGCCCCCCCTCCAGACGCACCACCTCTCTTTTTTAGCATGTTTTTCAGCATGGCGTGCATATTCCATTACTGTGCTTACATTAGAAGTTGCCAGTGTGATTAAATGTTTTTTAACCCATGCAGAGATATGTGGCTGGAAATCTCCCATCAACGTATTTTTTAGTTCCTGCTGGTATGATGTTTCATCTCCATCAGTGTATGGTATACCACTGTAAAATCTATATTATTTTTCAAAACGTATGTTGAACTCATCTATGTTTTCTCCTGTTTATTTTATTTTTTATCTGTTTTATTTACTCAGTTCATCTGGACACAAATTGTTCAATTTGCCTAGGGGGGTTAAGGGATTATATGGTGGTGGTCTATTTTTTTCAGTCACTACCATGATTTGCATGACTAAAGTAGTTTTCTGGCAGGCTCTTTATTATATTATATTATATTATATTATATTATATTATATTATATTATATTATATTATATTATATTATTTTTTTTTGGACCTAATAATGTTGGAGACCAAGCAGGCTCTGGAGGAAGGCTGCCAGCTGCAGTTGCCGCTCCACTGAGCTGTACTGTATTTACCCCGCTGTTTTGGTATGAAACAAAGGAACCTGAAAGGTTTGTTTCCTCACAGACTCACACACAGTCACTCCTTTTAAGGCCTACTTTATTATTTTACCAATATAGACGCAAAACTCCTATTTTCCACAGACACTTCCAGGGGTCTGTTGCCCAGTTAGGACGTTATCGCTCTATTTTACTGCCTGAGTAGAGTCTCGAATACCTCAGGGCTCTTTTACACTCAGGCTCACTCCGTTTAAGTGAAAACCTACTTACGGACTTCACAGGACTCCGCCACCCCTCCCTGTGTCTCTTTCTCCCTCGGATCACCGTCAACCTTCAGAATCCCAGGGGACGGTGTCATGATTGGTTTAACGAATCTAACCCAAATGCAGAACACTCAGAGGCAGGAGAAAAGTTCAAAGGTTTATTGAAGTGTTTGAACACAATGAATGAACAGATCCAGAGGGGAACTCGTTTGGTCACGAGTGGGTTCTGAAAAGCACACAGAATAATCAGATCCAGGACTGGTCACCAGTGGGTTCACTGCAGAGGGGGACAGAGGAGTTAGTGGAGGTCCAGGTATTTTGCAGGATGAGAGTGTGCAGGGCTGTACCTGTTCTGGAGTTGAGCAGAGCGGCAGAGGGGGGAACCTTGAGGGTCCCGAGGCTGTCGGCAGGCTGAGGGCTAGGCGGAGGCAGAGCTTAGTTTGAGTGCTGGCAGATCACAGATTTTAGTTTCCTTCCAGTGACTTCTGAGAGCGGGCAGGCAGATATTAGACAGGAATAATTCTCCAGAGATCTTCTGAGAACGGACAGGCAGATCACCGGCAGAGAAAACTCTTCAGGGTTTCAGATTTCAGGTTTCAGGCAGGTTCAATCTAGGAAGCAGAGAGGAGAAAACAGATCAGGTTCAGGTTTTCAGGGAGTCAGAGGTTCAGACAGGCTGGTTGGCTCAGGCTTGCTAACCGTTACTGGCAAACACTCTGGCACTG
>NW_015150777.1:10380-11861 GCF_000732505.1 Cyprinodon variegatus
CCCTCTGGTGGAGAAAGTGGACAGACCTCCAGATCCCAACAGACGGGATGAAACCCTGTCCGGTGAAAGGGTCTGTTAGAACTCATCTGTCCGGCTGCGGCTGCAGTCTTCCTGGATTTCACCAACGTCCTCAGGTATCATCAGATATGTTGGTATCCAGCTCGAAGGACCAATTTAATGTCAGGTCTAAGCACCTAAAACATCATACATACATGCAGGGAAAGAAAGGAGGCACAGAGACAATTAATTTTGTTTACTCACGAGGAGAGTAGGAAGAGACTGCAGAGTTTACAATCTCCACCTCCACCCAGCGTTCTCCTTGCTATTTATTAGAAATCAGTGGTCCCATCTGAGACTACATGGGGGGAACACATAAGGAACTCAGACTTGCAGTCTCAGTAAATTTGTCCTCTAAATCTCAGGGTTCGGTCAAAGTTAAAGCTATTGAAGCTGTTTACCAAAGTTCAGCAGGTCGAGTGCTGCTCGTAGATCAACCACAACCTCCCCAAAAGCAAATCTACAAATCACAGAACTTCAGAAATGACGGCTATAAAAACACATGCAAATAGCACACAGCTTTATGCATGCTAACACTACACAGATAAAATTATTCTCACACATGCAAAACAACTTTAAATGTTTCAAATTTTTTTAATTACTGGCAATAGACTATTATTTTGTCTACTTTTTACTGTTAGTCTAAGGAGTTTGCTTCGCTGGTACAATTAGATGAACAAATTAGCAACTCAGCACAAAACGCTGATTGCGAGGTACTGTTTGTCATTTCAGAGCTAGGACATTATATTATCTTGCCCATGTGTGGAACATATGTTAAAATAAAACGAGGGCACAAAGATATCTGTGGATACGAACCTGTGGCCGACTTCCCTTTAACTGTCGAGCTATTGATACGAACACTTCATATGATCCCACCTGCGGTATTTGACCTGTTGGCTGTGTCTGATCTGCATGTTGAACAGCTGATCTAGATAAACTGGTGACAGTTAATGTTTCAGAGTCTGCTGATCGCTTAAATCATGTCTGAATTCCAGGATATGATATCACTATTTTTATCTTCTTTTCTCTTAGAACAGAGTGGGGTCACCCTGTTAAGAAAAAGTTAAACAGTAGATTCTGTGTAGCTATTAAAAGAGAAAATCATAACCAGATCTTTTTTTCTATCAGGTATCTACCGTAGAATCTCTCTATTTCATTAATTGATTGTTTGGCAGCAGTCAGCCTGGAGGCTCTGCTGCTTTTTTTAATGCTTTGGTACAGCAGGTTCTGCATTTGTTCACCCCGATGCCTAAAATATCACATATATCCAGGCAATATATAAACTGAATTCAGACTCCAGATTTCACTCTGCCCCGTAGCATTTCTGTTATTTTGCTTTGTTCCTGCAGGACATCTTAAACTTTAAAGACATTTCTAACTCCTCTGGAAAGGAGTTGGACTGTAAATAATTAGTTTCCCTTGAT
>NW_015150777.1:16081-17489 GCF_000732505.1 Cyprinodon variegatus
GTTCTACAGTAGGCTATGGTGTAATTGAGCAATATATGAAAAAAAAGAACTATGAACTAGTTCATTTTTGGAACTGTGAACTTAGTTCATAATTTTGAATTATGAACTATGAACTGAACTAGTTCATTTTAAAATGTGTGAACTGAACTTTGAACTAGTTAATGTAGAAAGAGAACTTTCCCAACACTGAGCCTACTTCACTGATGATTTTGACCCATCGCCATGCATTCTTTCATGTAAAAATGTTTTATATTGTGCTAATAAAATGACAATAAAGGGGCTATCTGACTTGGTTTCTGTATGTTCCCTTCTTATCACTAACCTTTTCCCAAGCTCATAATGCTTTCAACAGCCAAAAACAACAGTGAAGTAGGCTACATTTATGGATTATATTCTCAGAAAAACAAACTACGAAATGGGCTTGGTTAAAGACAAGACAGAATATAAAGGGAAAAGACAAACTGCCTCAGCCGGATTCAAACCTGTGTTGAAGCAAAAAATTTCGCATTGTATGCGGTCACTTTATGCACGTCTTGCGGTACCATCGTGACGGACATAAAAAACGGTGCTTGTTGGTAAAAGACGGCGAAAAAAGCGGCAAATTTTCAAAAAAATTGGGTGCTTTTAGCGGGTTAATTTCAATCTTAACGTGATAACTGGATGTGAATATTGGCATTCTTGGCTTGCCATAGAACTCTTCTCCAACCACTGTCCTCTCGCTCACTTCTGTCTCTGCACGCGCTCCACCTGCTCTATCCGCGCTTCATAGCTGTGCACTCGGCACTAATATTGCTGCATAGAAGCCCAGCATCAGTCCTTCACTGAGGAGTCCCAGCTATTCAGCTTTTTTTAGATCAACTTTATTTGGTAAAAATCTAAAAGTACCATTTTAAAAACCACTTATTTGTAAAAGTAAAAGTAATGCATCAAACAATATAAAGAACAAATGATTTAAGCCTTATAATGGTTACTGTTTGTTATAAAAATAACAAAATTAAACCATGTGAAACTAAAACTTTTCCCCTAGAGGAGTTCTGGATAGATCATACTAAAAGACAAAAAAGTTAGTCTTATCTTAAATGCAACATATTTATATATTTTTTTACAATATTGGCTTATTTCCTGCTCTAAGTGGGTCACTCTGTCAACTGAAGGCACATTTAGAGCCTCTGCAATCCAGCTAACGATTAATCAATAACTAAATTAGTTGACTATTTTTTGAACAATTGATTAATCACAATTAATCAAATTCATTGTTTCAGCCGTACTGGAAAACCAATATTTATTTTATTTTTCATTAATATTTCCTCGTGATCTGCTCCACACTCACGACAAAGAGTTTCAAACAGTCTGTAATTCAGTGCAATGCATGCATTTAACATTAGGATTTCCCATTTTTATGTATCCA
>NW_015150777.1:21989-24300 GCF_000732505.1 Cyprinodon variegatus
TTTCTCTTCCCAAAACATTATGTGTTCAAAAGAGTGATATTTTTGCATCCCAAAAGCATTGTAGTGGAAAAAGTCACACGTCGTTATCAATTGGTCCTATTTTCTCTCTGTTCGTATCAGTGCGCACCGTCATTCAGACAGCGAGCTCAACAACAGCCATGTCTCCCTCCGCCTAGCTGGGCGGAGGGAGACATGGCTGAAAACCTAAAAAAACATCCTAAAAACCTGCCGGACTACTTTCGGCTTGACCAAAACTGGACGATAACTCTGCTCACAGGGCGCTGCCAGGGGTAAGTCAGTGTGATTGCATGCCACTGGTGATGGGGATGCCATACAGATTCATGTCAAAAATACCGAACTATCCCTTTAATGGTGTTAAAAAGAGGGTTGTAGTTCTTTGCCAAGATTGTAGACAACTCGCTATGTAGCACCACCCCCAGGTATTTAAGAGATGTGGTTTGCCATTTAAATGGATATGTTTTTCTGAAAGTTAGGGGTGGTTGCCAATAAGAGAAAATTTCAGTTTTTTGTATAGTTAGTTTGTATCCGGAGAGTGGACTAATTTTTTGGAGGAAAGCCATCACATTGGGTATTGAAGTTACTGGATTAGACAAATACACCAAAACATCGTCTGCATAGCAGGCTATTTTATGTTCTACTTTTTTGATGACTACACCATTGATTGATTTTGATCGTCTAATGTATTGGGCTAATGGTTCCAGGTACAAAGTAAACAACAAAAGCGACCAAGCTCAACCCTGTCTCACTCCCCTTTCCAAAATTAAAGTTTTTGTTAGGTTGCCATGAATTTTAATTCTTGAAATAGGGTTATCATATAGGGCTCTAATATTCTGGATTATATGGTTAACGATTTTGAATTTTTCCAAAACTTGGAATAGATAAGGCCAACTGACCGAGTCAAATGCCTTTTCTGTGTCCAAACTAATTATTACTGCTTATTTTTGTTGTGTTTGTATGTAATTCATTATGTGGAATGTTCGTCTTATGTTGTCTTGAGTCTTTCGTCTGTAAATAAACCCTGTTTGGTCATTATGAATTAATTTAGGAAGTATTTGTTCCATTCTTTTAGACACAATTGAGGAGTAAATGCGATAATCTACATTTAGAATCGAAATTGGTCTGTATGAGCCAAAGTCCAACCGATCTTTCCCTTCTTTAGGTATGAGTGTTATAATGGCTTCTTTCCAGCTAGGAGGGGTCTGAGCATTTTTGAGGATCCAATTGAATGTGGTTAAAAGTATAGGTACAAGTGTTTCTTTTAAGGCCTTATACCACTCTGAGGTGAACCCATCACTACCTGGACTTGAGTTGTTGCGTAATCTTGTAATGGCGTTTTGTATTTCCAATACGGTTATTTTTGCTCTTAGGTTTTTGTTTTGTTCTTTAGTCATGGAAGGTAGGTTAAGACCGTCCAGAAAGGCTTTAATTTTAGAGAACAGTTTTTTGTAAAAAGTTTCAAATGTAGATTGTATCTGTTCTTGTTTTGTCTCTGATCTTAAAAATAGCTCTTTCAGCTTTTTGTTTTTCGAGTTTCCAGGCTAATAGTTTTGTAAACTTAGGTCCGTTTTCGTAATATTTCTGTTTGGTAAAGAGGATTTTCTTAATTATTTCTTGTGAGGATAGGTCATTAATTTCCGTTCTAATGTTTTTTATTTCTTGCAGTGTTTGAGGGTCTTTATTTTGGGCATGTTCAATTTCCAATTGTTTTAGTTTTTAGTTCATCTAAAGTTTTTAGTCATTGTTTCTTTTTTGCCGCAGTTATGGCTATGATTTTGCCTCTTTTTTTTTTATATTTTATTTTTCAATTTTCAGTAGAAATAGACAAAAACAACAACAATCAGGCTCAGACATAAAAAAAATAATAATAATGATAATAAACGGTTAAAACAGACAACTGAATGGAAGAATAACAAACCTGCCAGTCACAAATAAGCCGAATATACACATTGTCTCAACCAAGTCCCAGGTAAATAGTCCGGTGAGGCTCTCACCTTGTTCTGGTCATATCCAGATGGTTCAGAAATGGATCCCAAATAGCTGAGAACTTTTCAAGTGAATTAGCTCTCGTAAACAGGAGTTTCTCCATTTGTATGACAGAGGTCATATCAGTCAGCCATCTCTGAAAGGAGGGAGGAGAGGTTGATTTCCAGTCCATCAGGATGAGCGTTTTAGCAACAATAGTCCCCAGCATCAGGGATTGTCGCATTGCTGTGGGTATATTTGCTGTGGACTGTGAGCATCCAAGGAGGGCGAGTTCAGCATCTGGTTGCAAGGTTGTTTTATAAGCCCT
>NW_015150777.1:25282-35358 GCF_000732505.1 Cyprinodon variegatus
TAGTATAGAAGGCGATATCGGCTCCTGGTGGAGCATATACGTTTAGTAGAGTGAACATCTGTTCATTAATGTTTCCTTTTACCAGAATACAGTATATCTGCCATCTTTATCTTTATGCATGAAACTCTGCTCAAAACTGATTCGATTTGAAATTAGTATTGCAACACCTCTTTTATGTTTACCACTGTATGAGGAATAGTATACTTTAGTGTAACCAAATTTATTCAGTTTTTGGTGTTCCAAGTCGATTAAATGGGTTTCTTGTAGGTATACAATATCAATCTTTTCTTTTCTCATTTTTGTTAATATTTTTGACCTTTTGATTGGGTTTAGTATGCCGTTAACATTAAAGGATGCTACTCTTATTTTTTCAGTTGCCATTAGTAAAACTGTATAATGTTACTGTAACTAAATCATTGTGATTGTGGTATTCTCTAGTCGAATAAAACACAGAAACATAAGAACAATTGGAACATACAATGTAAAAAAAAAAGAAAAATTGGATACATGTCTGAGTGGGACAAGGAGTCCAGGACCTGATCAAAAAGAGGTCAAAAAGTGGAGGGAAAACCGTTCCTTGGGAGGGGCCCTCCGATGTGACTCCTTTAATAGGTAGAACCCTGATTAAGAACATAAGAACACTGTACTCTCTTACCTTTGTTTAGGTTAACCCTATTTTCTAACTTTAAATTTTTTTATTTACATTTTTTAAATTGTATTTTTATTTTATTTATGTTTTAGACCATTGGAATCAAGTCAATTGAGTGAGCTTATAAGTTTGAGTTTAATAATTTGAGATTGCAGTGAGTATATTTTAAGAATTAAGTATTAACCAAGATTTTAGATAATCAACAAATAATTCCTGTCCGTCTAAACATGTTAGTTAGGAAATAGAACACTCTGGTAATCATTACAACATAGCTGTTTTAACGGTATTGTGAGTTCACATTTTGACTATGTCTATTCATTCTTTACCCCTTTTTACTTCTCCATGCTCCTTATTTTCTTGATTAGTTCGTCTGCTTCCTTGGGGGTTTTGAAAGTGTATTTTTTACTTTCAAATGTCACCAGTAGTATTGCTGGAAATGCAAAGCCAAACCGGAGATTCTTTTTCTTCAGCTCTTCACAGATGTGGCAAAACTCAGCGCACTGTTGGCAGACCCCTTCCGCCAGGTCTGAAGTGAAGTAAACCCTCTTCCCTCCGTAGAAAAGCTCTCTTTTATTCCGCACAGCCTGCAGCACTCGCTCCTTGTCCCGATGATGCAGGAACCGCATGATCAGAGGTCTGGGGGGGTCCGCTTCTCCTCTTCTCTGCCCAAGCCTGTGTGCCCTCTCGATCGTGAAGTTAGGAATCCTTGATCCAATCAGAATCTGGGGAATTATGCATTCAAGGAAGTCCTCCGTGTCCTCACCTTTCTCTTCAGATTCTGGGATCCCATGCAGTTTAAGATTCGCTCTGCGTCCTCTTGATTCAAGATCTAGAAGTTTGCTTTTCATCATGTTGTTTTCAGCTCATAGTGACTTAACCTCGGCTTTCAGTTCAGTCAGCTTGTCTGCGTTGTCCGAGATCCGCTACTCTGTTTCGGCCACGCGCTGCTCGCTAACACCCAGCTCTCCTCTCATTTCATCTCCGCGTAAATCTGGTCATATCTTGTGTTGTATTCTGACTTTATCTCAGTCTTTATGGATGCCATCTCTGCCTTGAGCTTGATTAGCATGGTCATGATTTGATCCAGAGTGGTACCTTTCGTTATTTCTCCCCCGGACATGTGCTCTGGTCTGGAAGGATCCACACCTGTGGCTGCGGGCTCCCCGTGTGCGGAGTCGGGCTGCTCCGTCATGCTAGTATTAGCATCGGGAGCTAGCTTTCCCCGTAGAGTGCACTCTGTCAGCTTTGGCTGCTTAGATGATGTTGGGGTCTTCACTTTTAGCTGCTTTTTCACGTTAGCCATATATCGCAGTGTTTTTTGGTCTGTTAATCTTATTCTCGAAGGGTATTTTGTAGGTTTTTAGTCCATGTTGGCGGAGAGCTACAGCCGAGCGACCACCTACGCCCGCGCCATCTTGGAATCCCCCCTGCTACCCATTTTTAAGTTATTTTTAACATTTTTACGAAACATTGAGCCATGCACTCACATTGAGGTGAGAGCAAAAGCACTTACCTTCGCTTTGATCATCCTGATTTCGGCTGCCATCCCGTTGTTTTGTGTCTGTGTGGTTAACTAACCTCATTCTCCACCTGTTCTTCTAACTCAACGCCATTGCTGCTGTTGGTTAGCCAACCGCTGCCGTTAACAATGTAGACCTCCAAGTTTTGCATCTGGTATATCCTCCTCTGGACTGTCCTCTCCACTCTACATCGACCTGGGGCAGGTTTGTCCCAGTATTCGGCAGCTTATTTCCTCCTGCTCCGGGCTCTGGGCTTCTGTCTGCGCCTCCACCGCCAGTTCTTCAGCCACACCCATGAGATCATGCTCCTTCCCCGCCACAGATAAGAGATTTATTTTTTGAACATGATTTATTTTGAACATGATACAAATATAAAAAAATAAAAAATAAAATAGTGCACAGTAACAAGAAGTGCATAAAAAAGAAGAAAAATACAGATATTTGTTTCCATTAACATATCATGCTCAAAAATGATACATCCAGATACATCCAGCATGGATCTCGTTGGAATTTCCACATCGATGACTCCAATCCAATACCATCATTCTGGTCAACTTCTTGCCGCTCTCGCCGATATTCCAGTCAGACTGCTGATTTCAGTTCTTGCTAGGCTGGCTAAGGCAGCAAGCCCCGCCTCCGGTCATAACAACTCAACTGTCAACTTTTGTCTCCTGAATGTCCGCTCTCTCACAAACAAGTGTCAGCTCATCCAGGATCTCCTGAGTGACCGTAAGCTGGACTTCCTCTGTCTTACGGAGACCTGGCAACAACCTAATGACTTCTCCCTTCCTCATGGTTCTGCCCGCAGGGGAGGTCTGGCCTTACTTTATCGCTAGAAGTGGAAGTTGTTGCCAGTTTCCACTCCAGTTTTCTGCTCTATAGAATGCTTTGCATTTGAACTGCCTGGTCCTTCTCCGATATTTATTTCCATAGTCTTTCGTCCCCCCCAACCACACAGTGACTTTTTAAATGAATTATCCATACTACTTACCCATCTGACTACTCTTTCTCATAATTTCATTCTCCTAGGTGATTTCAATATTCATATGGACAATGTAAACCTTTCACTCACCAGAGACTTTACCTCCTGCATGGACAGTTCTGGATTTCATCAGTATGTTGATTTTTCTACCCACATAAAAGGACATTCGCTAGATTTGATTTGCTGCTCTGGTTTAATCCCTTTAATTGTTCTGCTGATGATGTTTATATTTCTGATCACTTTCTCCTGTCCTTTAACATTTCCCTGTCTCTCTCCATAATCAAGCCAGTGTGCCAGATTTCTTTCCACAATTTTAAGAACATAAACACAGACATTTTATCCTCGCACATTGAAAATATCGCAATCCCTGCTCTTTCCTCTCCTGACCACCTTGTCACCCACTACAACTCTGAACTTTCCAACATTCTCAATTCCCTTGCCCCTCTCAAAAGTCGATCTGTGTCCTTTTCCCGCTCTGCCCCTTTTTTTACTACTGAGCCCCGCCTCTTAAAAGCCAAAGGTCGACAACTGGAACGCCTCCACAAAAAAACTGGTCTCTCCATACACAAAGAAATGCATAAAACTCATCTACTTCACTATTCAAACTTAATAGCCATAATCAAACTACTATTCTGTCTTGTCAGCTCCATTTACGGAAACTCCAAGTCTCTCTTTTCTATAATGCACAAGATTTTGATCCCCCTGATACCCTGCCTTCTTACATGTATTCAAGTCAGACTTGTAATTCTTTGTTAACCTTCTTTAATAAAAAAATTCAGCTCCATTCACCAGCAATTACATATAACCGCCTTGTCTCCCCCTCCTCCTCTGGCTCTCCACTGTAGCCAGTCATTCTCCTCCTTCCTACTGCCCACTTCTACTGAAATTTCTGACCTCATTCGTAAATCCAAGTCCTCTACCTGCTCTCTTGACCCCCTCCCCATAGCTCTGGTCAAAACCTGTCTTACCTCCCTCCTCCCCTTCATTACTTCCATCATTCATTCCTCACTCTCTTCTGGTATTGTTCCTTCACTTTTCAAAACTGCATCTGTCTCCCCGATTCTGAAAAAACCTGGTTCTGATCCCACTAACTTTAATAATCTTCGCCCCATTAGGGTTAAGGTTAGGTAATGTCTGTTCAACTCCACACCTTTCTTACCCTCAACAGTCTTTACGAGCCTTTCCAGTCTGGTTTTCGCCCCTCCCATAGTTTTAAAACCGCCGTAATAAAAATCACAAACAATCTCCTTATAGCTGCTGACTTCGGACTCCTCTCCATCCTCATCCTTCTCGATCTTAGTGCAGCGTTTGATACCATTTCTCACCCCATTCTCCTAAATAGATTATCCTCTCTTGGTATCTCTCACACCCCTCTTGATTGGTTCCACTCACCGCACTCAGTTTATTTAACTCAAATCTTTCACATCACACCTTTCCCCTGTCACTGCTGGTGTCCCTCAAGGCTCAGTTCTTGGCCCCCTCCTCCTCATCGCCTACCTCTTTCCCCTTGGCAGTATTTTTTGCAAATTCGACATTCGTTTTCACTGTTATACGGATGACACCCAGCTTTCTTTATCCAATAAACCCACTTCTTCACTCCCCCCCTTGTCCCTTACTAACTGCCTACTTGAAATTAAAGACTGGTTCACCTCAAACTTCCTTAAATTAAACAGTGATAAAACCAAACCCCTCCTCGTCGCCACTAAATCCACCCTATCAAAAATCAAAAGTTTCTCACTACCCATTGACAACTCCTTAGTCTCCCCCTCCCCTCAGGTCAAGAGTCTGGGTGTCATCCTCGACTCCTCCCTCTCCTTTCAGTCTCACATAAATAAAATTACCAGGTCTGCATACTTCCACCTTCGCAACATTAACCGTCTCCGTTCCTCCCTCACCACTCATACTGCCTCTGTCCTTATCCACAGTCTCATCACCTCCCGTCTTGATTATTGCAATTCTCTTCTTTTTGGCCTCCCTCATAAATCTCTCCATAAACTTCAACTTCTTCAGAACTCTGCTGCTCGTGTCATCACAAGAACCCTCTCCTTCCATCATATTTCCCCTGTCCTTCACCAACTCCATTGGCTCCCAGTTCAATTCAGAACATAATTTAAAATCCTTCTCTATACTTTCAAAGCCATCCATAACCTTGCTCCTCCATATCTGTCAGACCTCCTTCACATTGCCACCTCCTCCCGCTCCCTTAGATCCTCCTCCTCCATCCACCTCACTGTACCCCCAGCTCGACTTGTCACCATGGGGAGCAGAGCCTTCAGCCGCTCTGCTCCCCAGCTCTGGAACTCACTTCCTCCTGACCTCCGCAGTATTGACTCTCTCCCCTTATTCAAAGCCAGACTCAAAACCCATCTGTTCCAGCTCGCTTATCTGTGAATATACTGCTCTTTTCCCTATCCATGATTGTTTTTATTTTCCTGTATTTGTATTTTTGTATTTTCATTTTATTCTCTGTAAAGTGACCTTGAGTGTCCAGAAAGGCACTGTTAAATAAAATGTGTTATTATTATTATTACTCCTGAGGTTTAGATTTGGTCCATTTTTTTTCCTTTCTTGGACTCCGCTGAATCCTCTCCTGAGGAAGCGTGGCTGTTGAGTTTTTGATGAATCAGCAGCAGTGCATACAAATGTGAGTTTGATATGTAGGTGTTGGTTGACCTTGATAGTTTCCATCTGATACCTGCGTGTTATGGATATTCCAGCTCCATCCTACCAACATTGCTGTACAGAAAAGATCAGAGAGCAGCTGACTGGAAAAACTGAGACTGATGATTAACCTGTTATCTTAGTGTTTCTATCTTTTTTCAGATGGGATCATGCATAGGAAAAAAGAAGACGGACAAGGGAAACAGACAGGAGAACAGACCAGTGTCTCCAGCCTCTAGTGGCATTTCTAAAAATAATGACCATTCCAAACATCCTCCTACAGGCTTCAGTTATGATCCTGGACCAAAAGATCTAAGGTCAGTCAGCTGTCACTAACTGATATAATCATGTTTAAACATTATAAACCTCTGAAAATCACAACCTGTGTCTGGCTTCTTAATCTCTGATCCCATTTTTTCCATTTCACACTGACTACATTCACTATAGAGAAGCTCCCGATATGTTGAGTTTTTTTCACTTCTGTCACTTATGTCCCACATTTGAAATTAATGAAAGTAAAACAAAACATTATAATAAAATAAACGAAGAAAAGAAACGAACAGCCTCATTCGCTACAAAGCAAAGCTTGACCTGGGGAGACAATTGCCTCAGGTGCAAAAGTTTGCACTGCAATCGGAGGGGCTGTTGGTTTGAGCCGCGGCTGTGACATTCAGGCAGCAACCAGAGAGGTCAGAGAGAGGTCCACTGTGAAGGTTTAATTCATGTCATACACACTCCGCTTTGTTTTTAAAAGATATAAATATAAAAAATAACCACGGATGTCTGGGGGATAGTGATTCGCCTACATGTTACGAATGCTGGTGTACCATAAAGAATAAATTATGAACAGTTTAGTTTGTGCCTTCAAGTCGTTGCCCATAGGAAGACGTTACTTGGTTATAACCTAACGGAAAATCTTCAGAACTGCTCCAAATAACAAAAAACTCATGGTTGAGTAGAACATGATGTAATAAAGTAAAATCAAGGGCCCAATGTAAAAAAACAACAACAGAATTTTCCTTTAATAACTTCAACATATTCTAAAGTCACACTATTAGACCATATGATAGAGCTCCATTTCAATATATTCAGACCCACATGGTTACTCTTGTAATCAGGTTCCTCTGGTCCTCTGCACTCATAATGGGAATCAGCTTTCTGCTTTACAGGACACTAACTGGACCTAAACCACTGGGAACTGACTTGTTTTGGTTTCTCTCTCAGACTGACTGAAGTCCAGAAGATGGAAGATCTGGATCAAAAGGAGCACAGAGCAGAACCTCCAGGATCCAGTTGTCTGGCTATGAGGAGGAGGAGTGATGGATCCATAGGAGACCAACCAAACTTCAGAGCAGACCCTAAACCCTCAGACATAAAGTAAGGAACCAGTTTCTAACTGATCCATGTGACTCCATAGAGATAGAACCTCTAGATCCTAATCAGACAGATAAGAAGGATCTAAACATAAAGGATATCACAGGGCTCGATGTTAACCATCGCCTGATTTTCCGGTTCAAGTAGTTTTTATTGTTGGGAGAGTACAAATTTCATTGCATTTGCTCGCAAAAAAAAAATTATTTATCACTCAGTTACTTTAAAATCACTGACATTCAAAGAAAACAACCCAGAAGCGTTGACGGTTGCATTTTTGTTGTTTTGTATACATTCTCGCGTGATTTGAAAAAGGCGCCTATTATATTAATAGTATTATCTTGTATAAAAATACCGTGACATTGACTTCTGTCTTGTGATTATCTTACATTTTTAACCTGTCAACTTTTTTTTTGATATTTAACATTACAATTTATATTTTGCCAAGCACACAACAGCTTAAAGCTAAGTTTAATTTGAAAAAAAAAATATGCAGGAAGGCTTGAAAAGCATGTTAACACGGTAATGTAGGCTTGAGTTCATTATCTGACGCATGCATATACACACCAGGAACCTGTAAACTTAAAAAATACTGAATTACAAAAAACATTTAAAAAACAAACATGTTTCATTGATATATATATACAAAAATAAATATTAGGAACTATATTTATCAAACATTATACTGGGCAACAGAGATGGAAAAAGTACTCACTTTCCGTACTTGAGTAAAAGTACAGATACTTGTGTTAAAAAATACTCTGGTAAAAGTGGAAGTACTGATTAAACTTCTTTACTCAAGTAAAAGTAACAAAGTACAGGCTTATAAATTTACTTAAAGTATAAAAGTAAAAGTAGAAACCACTTTTTTCATGCCGTTGCCTACATTTTAAATGGATGTCTGCCAATAGGACTAAAACATATATATATATATATATATATATATATATATATATGACTATCTGACAGAGACTGGGACTCCAGGTTAATAAGATTCTGACTCATTAGCAAGATATAAATTCAATTGTGATTTTGTGAGAATTCACAGACCCAGTTTCTCTTTTTTAATCTTGCCATTAACATTTGGAATCTGCATGTATGTGTGCGTGCTCAAACATGGCAACAAAACAAGAAACAATAGGATAATATATGACTTCCTTAACAGATATTAACAAAGTTCCCCATACTTTTAGAGTTGCAACTAACAGATGGCAGCAGCGTACTCGAGATGAACTGACAGCTAGTAAAGCTTTGAACATAGAGTGCTAATAAAGGGTAATGTCCATTTTTACAATTTAAGTGCTATAAAGGTTGGAGAAATTACAAATTCAATGTGCATTGTATTATTTTTTTTATTAATATGAAAAATAGACAATAGACATCCAGCCAAAGAATCTGGCCAACCACCTTAATCAAACTAAACAAAAAGTATATTACATTGGTGAAAAGTCTGGAACAAAAAAGCTTTTTATTGTGAGCAGGAGCTCAAAGATAAAGAAAAATCTAAGGGACATGGAGTGCGAGAGACTGCAAGTGATCAAATGTACAGTATAGCTCAAGGTCTGTGTGTGCTTGATGTTGGGTGAACATCCAAGACCCTTCAAAACATGTGGAATCACTTCTAAGGCAACATAACAAACAGAATCTTTTTTTAGCATCTGTGTTTGTGTGTGTGTGTACACATGGGTATCAGTGTAAATGAGTGTTTGCATGATACAGAGAAAGAATCCTAAACTACCAAAAATCTCTGTTTAGCTTCAAAAGAAGCTGGTTTTCAAAGTTCATGGAATCAACACGGGCCCTTTTTGGTGTAAAAATCATGCCTGCAGTGCTGAATAGTCTCTCGCAGGCAGCAGAGGCAGGTTGTGCCGTGTTAAGCCTCAATGACAGGTGGCATACTGCTGGGAAATACTTCAGTACATCCATTGTATCACCTGGGCACCCCAGGTACATTTCCAGCTGTTTGGTATTTTCTTGGGAACTAGAGTGCTTGAGTGCTGAAAAAAAGTCCTCCTCCTCCGAGGAATGGGATGTATCACCTTCATTCACCACAACTTGTTCCTTCAGGTGACTTTTAATGTAGTCAAGGCCTATGGAACACAAAATCAAATTAGAAGTCAAAACTCTAAGACGGTTTATAACATTATTTTGAACAAAAAATATAATGATTACATAAATATTGTCATTTTGTTTGCACTAAGTTAGGGATACTTCAAATGCTGGACTTTGAACTATTATAAGTGTAAAGTAAGCATTGCAAGACATACCCAGTTTTAGGATACATTCATCACTTGTCCAGCAGGTCTTGAATTTGGGGACAAGAATGGCAGCGGCAATTAGCTCTGGATCTGTAAGCATCTGTCCAAAACGTTTTTCAAGGCCTGCTAGAAGTGCTTCAATCAAAGGCCCACAGGACTTGGAGGAAATGCAGAGGTGCTGGAGCTTCACCTGGAGTAGTGTTATTGTAGGTACCAACCATCCCATCTGTGCATTGGCCTCTCCCTGGAGAACATCAAGCGCCTTTGCAATTGGGCTCATAGTCTTGGTATACTCTGCCAAAAAAGCAAGCTCAACAGGAGTGAACCTGACAATAAAAACAAAAACAATTAATTAATATATAGAATTTCATTCATAGTGGGAATCAAAGTATTCATTAGGAAATTTTAAACCCATCCTTAACTGCAAGACATTAACTAAATATGAAGCTACCTCATATTGCAGTCAATAAATCTATAAATAAAATGGCAAGTACATACATAGGTATCTTTAGCGCGCTGCAGACAGCTGTGATTGCTCCTTCTCCTTGTTCCTTTATGATTCTCAGAATCCTCTCCACGGCAAAGAAAAGGGAGTTCCACCGTGTCTCATTTGGCCTCAGGAGCTGAAGTTTGCA
>NW_015150777.1:35496-36910 GCF_000732505.1 Cyprinodon variegatus
TTCATTTGCTTTCAAGGCATCAGCAGTGGAGATCAGGTTGAGAAGGTGGCATGCACAACGTTGGTGCTTTGGCAGCTGGTATTCCAAGCCATTATCTTCATCCAATATTGTCCCGGCTTCAACAAACTCCACACCTGTGATATCTCCCCCCTCTTCTTCATCACTCTCTCCTCCCATACTTTCCCTTGCACCCTGAAGTGCAGTATCTGGATTGTTATTTTTTGATCCAGCTCACCATAGACTCTAAAGGCCTTTATGAAATTTGAACCATTGTCAGTTGTTGTGCAAACAATCTTGTCTCGGATGTTGTACTCCACATGTATATCGTTGAGAGCACTAGCAAGGGCAGAAAAAGTATGCAACCCTTTTAGCTGCTTGCAGGCTAGGGCAGCACAGCGCCTCTGCAGAGTTGCACTATCTATCCAATGCGCAGTGACACCTATAAAACCCCGTCGGTGTGTGGTCCAGCAAACTGTGGTGGTTGCAATAACCTCAACTTTCTTCAAAGCCAATTTCAGATTATTTTTCATTTCTTGTGTTGCTTTCTCCACTTTGTTTTTAAGAGTGCCACGAGACATAATTGTTAGATTGGGCTGGAGGAAGAGAAGGTCTCTGAATCCCTGCTGCTCAACTACACTGAGTGGGTGCAGCCCTTGAATGACCAAGTCAATGATTCCTTTTTCCACACTGACCTGTGACACTCTCTTGGTTTCCCATAACTTTGGTTGTTTGGGTGATGGGCCTGCATTCGTGGTTGACTTTCTTTTCTGAACAGCTGAAGTGAGCTTTCTGTATCTCTCCATATGATTGACATGCATTCTCTGTGAGTGAAAATACAAACACACAAAACAAATTGTTCAGTGATGTACCCAAGACTGTCTGATGTTACTTACTATGAAATTTGAAACATTAGGCACCATGGCTTAAAACCAATATCTTGGCATGATTTCAACTAGCAAAATATCACAGTATACATAGCCCATAATTATTTCTTAACATGTCAATACACTGTAAATGTAGCCTCTACCTCTGAATGGGTAAAGCACTGGTAAAGCAACTGTATGACAGCTTTTACTTTTGTTTCTTTTGTGTGAACCTGCAAATTATTTATGACTAGCAAAGTCTAACTTTGGATTCATGTCATCCTTGATTCTAGTGACTGGCTGACTGATCTGGGGAGTGCAAGCAGAGGTCATAGAATACAAATGTAACATTTGTTAACTGTCTTAACTTGTGTTTCCCACATCCCTTAACCAGCTCACACACAGTTTGAAAAAAAGTATGGGGCCAAAATTGTTGCTTTATTATTTATAAATGTGTGTGGAGAGTTGTATATCTGTATCTCGATTTGTGCGTGTGCAGGGGTACTTGTGTATGTGTAATCTGGTTTGCAAATGTGTAAAAAATCCACAAA
>NW_015150777.1:40525-42411 GCF_000732505.1 Cyprinodon variegatus
AGTCAAAAAGACCTTCCAGTGGACCCGCGAAGCTCAAGCTGCCTTTTTGATAAACTTAAGACTTTATTTTCCAGAGCTCCCGTGTTAATCCAGCCTGATCCTGCCAAGCAATTCATCCTCGAGGTGGACGCCTCTGACTCTGGTGTTGGTGCCGTGTTATCTCAACAACTCGACTCTGATCAAAAGATTCACCCCTGTGCATTTTTCTCCCGTAGACTCTCCCCGGCAGAACAAAACTACGACATTGGGGACCGAGAACTCCTGGCCATTAAACTCGCATTGGAGGAGTGGAGACACTGGCTCGAGGGAGCTGAACACCCAGTCTTAGTTTGGACGGATCATAAAAACCTAGCATACATCCAGTCCGCCAAACAAGCTAACCCCCGTCACTCAAGGTGGTCTCTGTTTTTCTCCCCTTTCAACCTCATTATTTCTTACAGACCCGGATCCAAGAACATCAAACCCGATTCTCTCTCTCGTCTATACTCTGTTGATCAATCCGAGACGCCTGAACCCGTTCTGCCTGCTTCCTGTACTGTTGGAGTGGTTACCTGGGAGATCTCCGATCTCATAAACTCTGCCTTGGCTGCTGAAC
Source organism: Cyprinodon variegatus (assembly GCF_000732505.1). Classification (NCBI taxonomy): domain Eukaryota; kingdom Metazoa; phylum Chordata; class Actinopteri; order Cyprinodontiformes; family Cyprinodontidae; genus Cyprinodon; species Cyprinodon variegatus. Next base: position 41,121 of record NW_015150777.1, read on the forward strand.
CTGTCCCAGGTAACGGTCCTCCTAACAGAACCTATGTCCCTTCGTCTGTCAGATCCCGCCTGATTCAATGGATGCACACAGCCAAGTTTTCCGCTCACCCGGGGATGAGCCGTACAATCGCCTTGATTTCTAGACGTTTCTGGAGGCCTACGTTGCACAAGGATGTGAAGGAGTATGTTTTGGCCTGCTCCATATGCGCCAGAAACAAGACCTCACATCAACCGCCCTCTGGCCTGTTGCATCCTCTTCCTGTTCCAACTCGTCCCTGGTCTCACATCGCCATAGATTTTGTTACTGGTCTCCCTATCTCCAGAGGTATGTCAACTATTTTTACCATCGTCGACCGATTTTCGAAGTCATGTCATCTGATCCCCCTCAGGAAACTTCCCACGGCCTTTCAAACTGCCCAGCTCCTAGTGAAGAACGTTTTCCGACTCCATGGAATACCCCAGTAGATTCTCTCCGACCGCAGACCACAGTTCATCTCCCAAGTTTGGAAGGCTTTCTGCGCAGCTCTCAATTGTAAGTCATCACTTACTTCTGGTTATCATCCACAGTCCAACGGTCAGACAGAGAGAATGAATCAACAGCTCGAATCGACTCTCCGCTGTCTGACCTCCAACAACCCCACTGACTGGAGTCAATACCTCACATGGATCGAATATGCCCACAACTCCCTCAAGTCTGCTTCCACCAGTCAATCACCATTCCAGGTCAGTCTCGGATATCAACCTCCTCTTTTTCCAGCAGACGAGAGAGAGATTTCGGTTCAATCTGTCAATCACCACATCCGCCGCTGTCAACGAGTCTGGAGGGACACCATCGCCTCTCTCAACCGATCTTCTGTTACCACCAAGCGCTTTGCGGACTCCAAGAGACGCCCTGCCCCTGAGTACTTCATTGGCCAGGAGGTATGGCTTTCCACTCGGGACATTCCCCTCAAGGGAATGTCTCGTAAGTTGTCTCCAAGATTCATTGGCCCATACAAGATTGCCCAGGTTATAAACCCTTCTGCCGTATGCCTGCACCTTCCTCCGAGTCTCCGCATACACCCCACGTTCCATGTCTCCCAGATAAAACCAGTTGTCTCTAGCCCTTTGTGCCCTCCATCCGACTCCCCTCCACCCACCCTGGACGTCGATGGACATCCTGCCTTCACCGTCCGCCGGATCGTGGACTCCCGTCGGCGAGGTCGCGGATGGAAGTACCTCGTCAATTGGGAGGGCTCCTACATCCTCGATCCGTCCCTGATTGAGGATTACGAGCGCTCCCTCCCGTCGACTTCTTCTGG
>NW_015150777.1:43618-45259 GCF_000732505.1 Cyprinodon variegatus
AACTCTCCACACGCATTTGTAAATAATAAAGCAACAATTTTGGCCCCATAGAAAAGTAAAGTCTTGAATTAAAAACATGAGTAATTTAATGTCTGGGATGTTTGAGACATTAACGTTAACATCAGCCCAAAATAAAGTCGACTTAAGACAAGACCAAGTAACGTTAACTTAAGTGGTCTTGAAAACAGACAGCTACACGACAGGATAATAACAGCCATAATCGAAAAACAAGTAAGCTTTCCTTCTTTTCCTCGCCTCTTGCTACAGCTAGCCACAAACAAACAGGGTGGTTTGTAAAAGTGAACAGGTTTGTTTTATTGTGTTTAACCGGGGCTTCTTCTTTAGGCCTCAATGTTCTTGTCTCGGCATTCATTGACTTCAGACTTTGCAGTGTTCAGATCAGAATTGCTTTCCAGTTCTCTTCTTGAGAGCGGGCAGGCAAGTTCTGATAGTTTGACTTTCCAGGGTTCTTCTGAGATCAGACAAGCTGGTTTCAGCTGAGAAACTCTTCCAGAGTTCCAGGGTTCGGTCAGGTTCTTCCTAGGAAGCAGAGAGGACAAAACAGGTTAGGCTGTGGTTCAGGTTTCAGGGGAGTCAGAGAATCAGACAGGTTGGTTGGCTCAGGCTTGCTAACCGTAACTGGCTTAACACTCTGGCACTGGAGTGTTGCTCTGCCACTGCTTAAATGCTGGTCTCCTGATGAGCAAACGAGCCACAGGTGTGGTAGTCAGTTTCAGCTCCAGGAGACCTAGGGCGCCCTCTGCTGGAGAAAGGTGGACAGACCTCCAGATCTCAACAGTACCCCCCCCTCAACGACCGCCTCCTGGCGGTCCAGAAGATGTGGAAGGCAGAGACTCATGGTAGTCGTCGATCAAGGAGGGATCCAGGATGAAGGATCCTGGAACCCAAGTGCAGTCCTCCGGACCGTAGCCCTCCCAGTCGACCAGGTACTGCCAACCGCGGACCTGGCGATGGGAGTCCACAATCCGGCGAAAGGTGAAGGCAGGGTGACCATCAATGTCCCGGGCGGGTGGAGGGGAGTCGGACGGAGGGCACAAAGGGCTGGTCAGAACAGGTTTGATTTGGGACACGTGGAAGGTATGATGAATGCGGAGTGAAGGTGGCAGATGCAGACGAACGGCAGACAGGTTGATGACAGAGGCTATCTTGTATGGACCGATGAACCTGGGGAGAGTTTGCGGGACATGTATTTGAGTGGGATATCTCGTGTTGAGAGCCAAACCTGTTGTCCGGGTGAGTAGGTGGGAGCTGGGCATGGTTTGCGGTCATAGAATTTTTTATTTTGTTCGGAAATCCGGTTCAAGGCTCTGATGGTGTCTTTCCAGATTCTGTGGCAGCGGCGGATGTGGTGGTGAACAGATGGAACTGAAATCTCCCTTTCGTCAGTGGGAAATAGTGGTGGCTGGTCCGTCTGTTCCTGTTTGGCTGTGACCTCATCCTGGAAAGAAACATCAGCTGTGCTGCTTCCATCAACACCCTTGTTTATAGATGTTGGAGATTGGCCTGTTTTCCAGTGTGGTCCTGTTTCTCTGACCATGACTGAGTGGATGTGCTCTCTTCGTCCTCTGGCATGGGAGCTGTCTTGGAGCTCGTCTGCCTGGCTGTGTGTTTCCTGGACGG
>NW_015150777.1:45624-50510 GCF_000732505.1 Cyprinodon variegatus
TGGTTGAACTGTAAAGTGCCTTGAGATGACATGTGTTGTGAATTTGGCGCTATATAAATAAACTGAATTGAATTGAATTGAATTGGTAACCTAGGTAGACTTGGAAAGGGGACAGACTGGTTGCAGATGACTTGTGTGTATTGTGTGCATACACTACCCAGGGGAGAAATGGGCTCCAATCAGTCGGGTTGGTGGATGTTAAGCAGCGGAGAGTGGATTCCAGTTCTTGATTCATCCTTTCAGTTTGTCCATTGGATTGAGGCTGGTAACCTGAGGAGAGTGATACTTTTGTGTCAAGGGCAGAGCAGAAGTTTTTCCAGACCTGAGCTGTGAACTGGGGGCCTCTGTTGGACAGGATCTCCTGAGGGATGCCATGAAGTCGGAATACGTGTTTAATGAGTAGTTGAGCCGTTTGAAAAGCAGTCGGGAGCTTCCTGAGGGGGACAAGATGGCAGGTCTTAGAGAAACGGTCAATGATTGTAAATATAGTTGTCATACCCTTGGAGACTGGGAGGCCGGTTACAAAATCCACTGCTATGTGGGACCAGAGACGAGATGGGACAGGTAAAGGGTGAAGCAGACGAGAGGGAGGCTGATGTGATGGTTTGTTTCTGGCGTAGATGGGACAAGCCAAAACGTATTCCTTAACGTCTTTGTGGAGGGACGGCCACCAGAAACAACGAGTTATGAGGGCAATGGTTCTGCTTACTCCTGGATGGGCTGAGAATTTGGCTGAATGCATCCAGTGAATGAGTTGAGATCTGACAGAAGTGGGTACGTACGTCCGATTGGGTGGTCCATTTCCTGGGTCAGGTTCAGAAGCTTGGGCTAGATTGATCAGGTCGGTGATCTCCCAGGAAACGGCTGCTACGGTACAGCTAGCAGGTAAGACAGAATCAGGTGTTTCAGGTTGGTCAGGTGAGTACAGGCGAGAGAGAGAGTAAGGTTTGACATTTTTGGATCCGGGTCTTTAGGAAATGATCAGGTTGAAACGAGAAAAGAACAGAGACCAACGGAACTGACGTGGATCGGACCTCTTGACAGACTGGATATAAGATAGATTTTTGTGGTCGGTCCATACCAACACGGGGTGCTCTGCGCCCTCCAGCCAATGGCGCCACTCTTCCAGAGCCAATTTGATAGCCAGAAGTTCTCTATCACCGACATTGTAGTTTTGCTTAGCTGGTGAAAGCCTGCGAGAGAAGAAGGCGCATGGGTGAGTCTTATGATCAGAATCAGATTGCTGGGATAAAACTGCCCCCACTCCAGAGTCAGATACATCCACTTCCAGAATGAACTGCTTAGAGGGGTCTGGTTGAATTAGAATGGGTGCGCTGGAAAAAAGAGCCTTGAGTTTATTGAATGCAGCCTCAGCCTCAGCAGACCAGTGGAAAGTTCTTTTGACAGATGTCAATGGGCTGTCTGACTGTAATTCCTGATAAATCTCCTGTAGAAGTTTGCAAAACCCAGAAACCTTTGCAGTTGCTTGCGATTCTTGGGGGTGGGCCAGTCCAGAACTGCTTTGATCTTGTCCTCTGATGGCTTCACCTGCCCGACATGTTGAGAAAATCTCTGAACATGTTGTTAACCAGGGCTTGGAAAAAGGCAGGAGCTTTAGTCAGACCAAAAGGCATAACCAGATATTCGAATTGGCCTAGAGGGGTTTTGAAGGCCGTCTTCCACTCATCTCCCTCTCTTATTCTGAGAAGATGGTAGGCATTTCTTAAATCCAACTTGGTAAAAACAGTAGCCCCTTGAACGGGTTCAAAAGCAGACGCTAGCAGAGGCAAGGGATACTTGTTTTTAATAGTAATTTGGTTAAGTCCCCTGTAATCTATACATGGTCGGAGAGATCCATCCTTTTTTCCAACAAAAAAGAAACCGGTACCAAGAGGGGATGAGGAAGGCCGAATAATCCCGGCAGCTAGGGACTCATTTATGTATTTCTCCATAGTTTCTCGCTCTGGTTTGGAGATATTAAAAAGTCGACTGCTAGGGAGGGGAGCCCCAGGCAACAGATCAATGGCACAGTCGTATGGTCTGTGAGGAGGAAGAGACAGTGCACTGACCTTACTGAAGACTGGTGCCAGATCGTGGTAGTCAGAAGGTACAGAGGATAAATCAGGTGGATCAGCCTCCAGTCGACTGGCCGGTGACTGAATAGAAGGTGCTGCGGAACGGAGACAGGAGACATGGCAGGAGGCAGACCACGATTCAATATGTTTTTTGGCCCAATTTATGTGAGGGTTGTGTAGCTCTAACCACTTATATCCCAGAACTAGAGATGAACAGGCAGCTGGAAAAACAAAAAAAGATATTGTCTCTCTGTGGTTTCCGGAGATCAGTAGTTCAAGTGACTGAGTCTGGTGTGTAACCTGATGTAACTTCTTTCCATCAATGGCTGAAACTCTAAGAGGTCTTTTAAAAGGGATGGTTTCGATGTTTAATTGTTAAACCAAGTTAGAGTCTATTAAATTCTTTTCACAACCAAAATCAATAAAGGCGGATAAGATGAGGGATTGGTTAGAAGCAAACAAGGTAGCTGGTAGAAGTAGGTGAGGAGACTTTTCAGATTGTAGACGGTCCGCCAGACTCCTCATTTCCTCTGGCGGACCCGGGCTTTTACCTTAGCTGGGCAGGTGGAAACAAAATGGCCGGGCTCACCACAATACATGCACAAATTCCCCTTGTATCTCCTTTGCCTTTCCTCGGTGCTGAGTCTGGTATGGCCGATCTGCTTTGGCTCTACATCAGAGGTTTCTGTAGAGGGAGAGACGCCATGAGTCATAGAAGCAGGAACAGAAACAGGTTGGCTTCGACTCCTAGGTCTGGAATCGGTTTCAGGTGACACAGAAAAAACAGAAGAGCTGTTAGTTACTGGGGCAGGTATGGAAAAAACATGGCTCCTTACTTTAGACCTGGCTCTGGCTCGAAGTCTGTTATCCAGACGAATAGTTAGCCTGATTAATTCCTCCAGGGTTGCTGGTTCGTCGATAGTGGCAAGCTCATCCTTAAGTTCTTTGTCTAATGCAGGAGTGGGCAATTCCAGTTCCTGGGGGCCGGTATCCTGCATCTTTTAGATGTGCCTTTGGTTGAACACACCTGAATCAAGTACTCAGATAATTGGGAGGACTATGCAGGAACTGACTGCATACTGAGGAGGTAACTCAGCCATTTGATTCAGGTGTGTTGGACCAAGGATGGATCTAAATGTTGCAGGATACTGGCCCCCAGGAACTGGAATTGCCCACCCCTGGTCTAATGCCTTGAAATAAGCGTTTTTGAGCGCGCATTCATTCCAACCGGAAGCAGCGGCCTTGACCCAGAAGTCGATCAAGAAATCGGCTACAGTCCTATTTCCTTGTTTAAGGTTTAGCAGAGCTCGAGAATTAATTGATTTGTCGGTATCCTGATTGAATACTTGTGAGAATTCTTTAATGAATTGGTCAAAGGTGCAAGTGAAACTGGATTCTGAGGGAAATCTGGCTTCAGCCCATTCGAGGGCTCTTCCGGTTAATTGAGATAGAATGAAACTTATTTTCCTCTTGTCATTGGAAAAATCTATTTGCATTGGAATAAAAATCCTTTGCACTTACTAGTTATGCCAGAGAATTTCCAGGAAGTGACAGACGGAATTCCAGAAATGACGGAACAGGCTCTGACCTTTGAGGCGGGTTTGTTTCCGGAACCGGAAGTTGTGCTGGCTCCGCTCTGGGAGTAGCATCTCTGAGGTAGCCGGCTAATTCCTGTAAAGTCTGATTAGTTTGTTCCAAGCATGTGTTAAACTCACGGAGGGTGACCTTTAATTTGAGCTCCTTGTTGCTCAATCATCCTCCGGAGTTGGACTGCTGGGTTAGGTTGTTGGCCAGTTAACCGTAACTGGCTTAACACTCTGGCACTGGAGTGTTGCTCTGCCACTGCTTAAATGCTGTTCTCCTGATGAGCAAACGAGCCGCAGGTGTGGTAGTTAGCTTCAGCTCCAGGAGACCTAGTGCGCCCTCTGCTGGAGAAAGGTGGACAGACCTCCAGATCCCAACATTAGCGTCCATTTTGAGCAGGTCGACATACATACATATAGATATTGTATCAGCCAGCTAGTATTAGAATTTCAAGTAAAGTGAACGCTTGCTAACCTAACGTCACTTGAGTTACTTGCTAGGAAAATCTATGAGGAATCAAGTCATGGTAATTGTTAGCTAGCAGGAGGACAAATATAACTGACCATTAACGTACACTTAATAAAGACAACAAACAACAAATAGCTTTTGATAACAACAAAAATATGCATTTACCTCTGTATGCTTTTTCAAATTCGATGGTGAATTCTTGAAAGCCAGCAGTTCATGGTGTTTTGGTTGGCACAATTTGCAGCACATTCGCCAGGAGTCATTCTTGATGCCTACTATGTCAAACATCTCTTTCAGATAAGGCCACGGGTGATCGGGAATGTCTTGCTGCTTTTCTGCCGAATCTCTGGGATCTCCCTTGTTTTCATTTTCCATCCTCTCGTCGTCCATACTTCTATGCTAACGCTAACGCCACCGCCACCAAGCTGCAATGATTTGCCATGAATGAATACCGCCAAATCTGCGGATTCATCTTGTAGTGGTGCGTCAAAAGCAACGTCGATTCCCATCCAATTAGATTGAATTTGGTATTGATGACGTGAAAAATAGTAACGGTAACTCCATTGAAATGATTCAAAACTAAAGTCACGAGCCAATTTTTTTAAATGTAAGGAGTAGAAAGTACAGATATTTGTGTAAAAATGTAAGGAGTAGAAAGTACAGATATTTGTGTAAAAATGTAAGGAGTAGAAAGTACAGATATTTGTGTAAAAATGTAAGGAGTAGAAGTAAAAAGTCGCCATAAAAATAAGTAGTAAA
>NW_015150777.1:50520-51877 GCF_000732505.1 Cyprinodon variegatus
AGTCGCCATAAAAATAAGTAGTAAAGTAAAGTAAAAATATCAGAAAAATCTACTTGAGTACAGTAACGAAGTATTTGTACCTCGTTACTTCCCATTTCTGCTGGGCAAATAAAAATTGTTTCTGGGCAAATGAAATGTGAAAGTCACTTGCCCTTTAGGCAAGTGGTAAAAATCCTTAACGTCAACCCCTGTGTCAGTCAGTAAATCAGTAGCATTTGAATGAAGGCCTGAGATTCAATGATGACGGAAAACAGAACCAACCAAGAATCTGAGGAGCAAGTAGGTTCAGAGATGCTTTCTAAAGTTTCTGGAACACAGGAGGTTCTGGACTGGGAACACTGGACCCAGCGTTTATACTGGGATCAGTTGATTCAATAGGATGATGACCCTGCCAGTTGGTTCAAAGAGAAAAGCAGAACAACAGGACTTGGGTCGTCCCTCTAGTTCTAAGGTTCTGACTCAGAGTCTGGTCCTGTGTTCTGTTCTTTAATGACGGCCACACCAGCTCGTCTTTGGTTCTGATATCAGGGAGCAAAACCTCTGCTTTCCACCTTCTCAGACTAGATGTGATCAATGGGTCAGTGTCCAGAACTTTCTGGGCTTTGTAGTACTAGTAGTTGGTACTATAGTAGTATTTTGTTGAATAATTCCTAGAAATCTGATCTCATCAGCTCCATTAAACTGTGACATGAGCCTCTTGTCCTGCAGGTGTTGCTTTGATCCATGTGATCCAGACCAGTAGAACGCTGTTTTTCAGATAAAGTTCAGTTGGATCCAACAGAACCATCTGAATGTTTCAGTCTGAAACTTTACACCTTCTGCTTCTCTGCAGCAGTTTGTGTTCAGAGCTTCTTCTTCTCTGGTTTGTATCTCAGAGTTTCTCACTGATTGATGTGATCTGAATAACAACATGTTTGTGTTTCAGAGGCCAGAACCGCAGACAGAGAGCAGAACTTCCAGGATCCAGCTGTCCGTCTATGAGGAGTGACAGGTCCATAGCAAAGCCACCAGACTTCAGCGCAGAACCTCCAGCATCCAGCTGTCTGTCTATGAGGAGTGACTGGTCCATAGTAAAGCCACCAGACTTCATGGCAGAACCTCCAGGATCCAGCTGTCCGTCTATGAGGAGTGACTGGTCCATAGTAAAGCTACCAGACTTATTCAGTGCAGAACCTGGACCCTCAGACATAAAGTAAGGACCAGGTTTCTAACTGATGGATGTGACTCCACACAGATAGAACCTCGAGAATGTAAAGTGGTCCATTTTCAGTGTCTAAATCCAAAGTTAATATATGGAACTATATAGTGGTTACACCATTTTGTGTATGAACGTCTGAACGTCTAGGGGATTAAAAAG
>NW_015150777.1:52218-55718 GCF_000732505.1 Cyprinodon variegatus
GTCACCCTGCCTCTGATCCAGTTCAGGTTCTATTGGGTTCTGGGTGGTTCAGTGGTAGAGTAGATGCTCCATGTGGCGAGGCTTTAGTCCCTGATCCGATTGTCCTGGTTTGGTTCCTGTTCTGGCTCGATTTGCTGCATGTCCTTTCATACCTGTTAGAATCAAGGCCAGCTAAACGCAGGGGCCAGAGGGGCCAACACCCTCTCAAAGCTGATCTGCTGTGAGCTCAGCAGAAACCTCAGCTTTCATTCATGCTGCAGTAAATGAGAAGCTCCCAGTTTGAACTGTTTCAGTCGTCCAGACTGACTCTGTGCTCCAGCCGAGCTCACTGGCTGAACTCCTCCTTCCTCCACGGTTCATCTCATCTAGAATGAGCTTTATCTTCAAGTTAATCAAACCAATGATCTCAGAACAAAGCTGAAAGAATCAATCAGGTTAGAGATCTACAGAACGGCTCACAGTGAAACCAGTTCCTTCTAACTGGGAGACTCATTAATCCCAGTTTGGATCATTAATAGTGTAGTGGTAGATGTTTGCCAGGCCAAGCATCCAATTAAAGTTGCCACTACTGAGGCACTGGGGTCAAGTTTCTATACGCATGCAAAAATAAGTTTTAATGTCTGTTCTTGATGGTGGTTCTGGATGGTTTATTTTCTATTTTTGCCAACAATTAAAGAAAACAAACTTTTTTGTTTTTGTCCTACTTCTCTTGCACTGGTAAAACCCATAGGCCCCAAACCCAAAATGCCTGCTGGTCCTTTTTCAGGCCCCTACACTTGTACAAAGTGGACTAATCAACATCACTTCCTGTCATACCTCAGAACAAAAAGATAAATAAGAAAAACAATAAAACAAAGATAAGTAGAGTAAAAAATTATTAACCTGCAAATAAACTCTGTAAGTTATACAAAAGTATACATTAAGGAATTATGACAGTTGAAATGGATAAAGAAATAAAGAATAAATAGCTCCAACAAATAGACAGAGACTAGTTAGACAGTTAGACTAGTTAGATTCTGATCTAGCTTCTGGTCCTCTGTTTGTGTTGGACCTAGATGAACATCTTCATCTTCAGTAGGAGAGCCCCACCCTGTTGGTAGTTAACCTTTCAGTGATGAAGAAATGTATTTACAGATGGAGGAAGAGGAGCGAACCTCAGCATGAAGAAAGACCTGGAGCTGGACCGCTGACAGCCAATCAGAGCAGCTGTGCAGCAGGTAAGACTGAACATCTCCAATCAGAGCTTCCTTCTATCGTCTCTGTTGAACCAATTCTGTCTTTAGTTGGATTTGGAGATTCAAGCTTTTCAAAGTCTTTCTGGGATCAATTATCCAACTAAATCTCTGTATTTCCATCTACTGTAAATCTACCAAAGTCTGTGTTCAACCCAACAACCTATTGGGTTTGCTTTGAACTGCTTCTGTTTTCAGCCCTTTGGGCTAAATGCATTAAAACTAAACATCTCCTTAAAGCTGAAGGTCATTTTGATGCATGAAAACCAAAAGGTGGAGAAAGCAACTTGCTGCTCTGCTTTTCTAAGAAGAGGGAAGGAAAGTCTGAGAGACAGAAACCTGGATTTTCTCTGACAATCGATCAATAATTACAGGATAGATATTTAAATTTAAAACATGGAATCATTGTAAAGATCTTAATTTCCAGTCTCTAATTATTCTTCATAAACATCTAATCCTGTCTCTGAGTGAGAAATCCTGTTTAACCCTTTAAGCCCAGAAGGTTTCAGGAGCATTTTCTGCCTGAAATTACAGATCTGATTAAACCATGTTTAATGCCATAATTATAGAGTGGAAATGTGAAAAAAATATTATTTTACGATACAAAGTCATTACAGAATATTTTCAAGTAATTTTTATCATAACCAACATTTTTAAGCGTAGTCAGAAAGCAGACTTTTAAGTGTTTTCGAACAATTCCTTTCAAAAATAAACCCTGGGAAATATCAATAAAACCTCCTTAAAATGTGGTTAAAGCCTCAGACTGCATTAACCCACATCTTGACTATAACTGCAGCAAATTTGGACTGAATTGGTTGAAGCATATTTGTTCCCCAAAGGTTTTAGTGAACAGTGTGGCAGCAGACCTGGGATTTCACCACAGCTGTGCCAAAATTTTCCAAAATGTTCTAAATGTGTTTTTACCCCATAAATAGGAAACTGGTCACATGAAGGAGCTGATTTCCAGAGTATGGCTACTTCTGCATATGAAAACGTGTTCTTCATAATATTTACCCTCATTGTCATCATAATGTAGTGTTCTGACTCCTGTCAGTTTGTATCTGTTGCCCCCTTGTGGTGGTTGTCTGTTAATTCAGTTTTAATGACCAGGCAGTTTCACTGTGCATTCCAGCCACTTGGTCATAGTCCATGTTAGCTTTCCCTGCCAGCATCTTCACCCTGCAGTTATGTGCTGGATTGTCTCAGGCGTCTCTTTGCACAGTCTGCACCTGGGGTCTTGTCTGGTGTGGTAGATCTGGGCCCCTATTGCTCTGGTGCTTATGGCCTGCTCATGTGCAGCCACGATGTAACAATGTAATAAATACATGTATATTACATGTACATCATCAATTTAGCACTTTTAGCACATCTTTATTATTCTGCTCTGTTAATATATTTTTCTCTATATAAATCCATCACTTTTCTTGCAATAGATTTATGTGATATGTCATATTATGATTTAGAGACTTTCCATGACTTCATGGAATGTGCAATGTGACGTGTTTATTTTTATAAGGCTCTTTATACATATTGATGAATTTAAACCTTAAGTCCCCCTGAAAATGAGAGCATCATCAATGTTCAATGCTGTAGAGCACATATTGTTAACATTGCGACCGGTCTTATTAGGGAGTACCAATATGGCGGCCGTTGGCTTCACTTCAACCCCGTACTACCAACAGGCAATCAGCCATCAGTGAATGGAGATTAGTGTGCAGACATACAGCAGCACATGCTACAGCACAGAGTCAGTGGAACCAACAGTGACTATATGCAGAGTGGGTTCTTCTAGTTGTTTCTAACCCCTCTGTATTATTTCAGATTGTTTGAGGGAGCTTTTCTTTAAGTTTAAACCATGCTAAAAATGCTAATGCTAATCGCTAAGCTAACCGCTAGCATGAGGCTAGCTAGGATGCTAAACTCCTCCTCCCTAGGAGGAGTGAGCTGAGCTGGAGCACAGAGTCAGTCTGGACCACTGAAACCAGTTCAAACTGGGAGCTGCAGATGAGCTTTTAGTGTTTCTCTACCATCACTGCTGAGATGAACTAAAATGATCTATGAAACATTTATTCTGAGTTCCTCAGATAAACTACAGCATGAATGAAAGCTGAGGGTCCTGCTGAGCTCACAGCACACAGCAGATCAGACAGAGAGATGAGAAAGTTCTGTCTTCCAGCAGATCAGCTCTGAGGGGGTGTTGGCCCCTCTGGCCCCTGCGTTTAGCCGGCCTTGATTCTATCAGGTATGGAAGGACATTCAGCTAATGGA
>NW_015150777.1:59173-66048 GCF_000732505.1 Cyprinodon variegatus
TACGGTTCTGGAGAACCTGTTGACCACAGAGCAGAGAGGAGAGCTGCCCACGACCATGACTGACATGTACTCACACTTCCTGCTGGTCCAGACCAGGAGAAAGAAGAACAAGTACCATGAAGTACATGAGACGACTCCACAGGAGCTGATGGAGGCTGACAGGGAAGTTCTCCTGAAGCTGGGGAGGCTGGCCTTGGAACATCTGGAGAAAGGAAACATCATGTTCTACCAAGAAGACCTAGAGCAGTGTTGTCTAGATGTCACAGAGGCCTCGGTGTACTCAGGAGTTTGTACAGAGATCTTCAAAAGAGAGAACTTGATCTTCCAGAAACCAGTCTACTGCTTTGTTCATCTGAGCGTCCAGGAGTTTCTGGCTGCAGTCTACATGCTCCACTGTTTCACCAGCAGGAACACAGAGGTGGTGAGGAACTTCCTGGGAGGAGAACACAGAGAAACATCTCTGGAGGACTTCATGAAGAAAGCTATGGAGAAATCCCTCAGAAGTACAAATGGCCACCTGGACCTGTTTGCTCGCTTCCTTCATGGCCTCTCTGTGGAGTCCAACCAGAGCCTCTTAGGAGGCCTGCTGGGTCAGATGGAGACCAGTCCAGGAACCATCCAGAGAGTCATCAACAGTCTGAAGATGATGAACACTGATAGAATCTCTCCTGATAGAAGCATAAACATCTTTCAGTGTCTGTTGGAGATTAAGGACCTCTCACTATTACAGGAGATCGAACAGTTCCTGAAATCAGAGAACAGATCAGAGAAGAAGCTCTCAGAGATCCAGTGCTCAGCTCTTGCCTACATGCTGCAGATGTCAGAGGTTCTGGATGAGTTAGACCTGGAGAAGTACAACACATCAGAGGGAGGACGACATAGACTGGTTCCAGCTGTGAGGAACTGCAGAAAGGCTCGGTGAGTCCAGATGTCTTCATGGGGTGATGCTGATTCAGCTCTATTGTCCTCCTGGTTCTTATTCATTCTTCTAGATGCTTCTGGACATTCCTGCTCTTTAACTTCTCTGATCATCCTTTTGACTATTTCAACCCATCAAACATCTAAATGTTCATCTCCTTTAGTACAACTCTGCTAGAGCTTTGGGTTTTTAGAGATGTAGATCATCTCCAAATATTCCACTTTGGATTAGTTTCTTTTTTTTTTTTACAGTGTCCTATCTGGCAATGTGGCAATAAGAATAATTGTCTTGATAACAAAAAGCCACTTTGGATCAGTTTCCATCTTCCATTGAAATAAATAGAAAACCTTCAGATTGTAGAAAATCACTGTTTTCTCTAAAGATCCAATCAGCCAGAGACCCTTCAGAACCTTTAAACTCCTCTTCACTCATTGGGCTGTTAGCCCAGAATTCACCTTTTTAGTCTCTTTGATTGTTTTTATAACATCACTGTTTAGCTATGATGGAAACTTGCACCATTCAGATCAATCCCTGCATTGCGACTGTTGCCATAGAGATGAGTTGTTTGGATCCAGAACCAACTTTTTCTCTCGCCACAGATTTCCCTTTGAGTTTGTAAACTAGAGCCAAAATGTGTTGATTTGTCTGGTTTCAGAAAATGTCATTTCTGTAGGAGTCCTAGTTTCTGTCAGATCCTCCCAAAGCTCTGAGAACTCTGCTTCCAGAGTTTGGAACCATCAAAACATAATCTGCAGCCTTTGTTGAAGCTGTTAGATGTCCTCCATAAAGACCTGTAGAGACATGGGAGATGGGAGACAATTACTGGGAGAACTTTCACTGCTTTCAGTCTTTGGAAATTCTCATTCACATACTTGCCAACATTGGGTTGTGATAAATTGGGAGATGTTTTTTATTAGTGTTTTTTTTCAAAGTGTAATTATTTGTCATTTCTTGCCTTTTTATTTAAAAACTGATGAAGGAGCATTATTCTGAAATTTTTGTTTCTTTGACATTTAATTAATGAATTTTTATGGACAATGAAAAAAACTGTTTTAATCATTGAAATGAGAACCAGAGACTAAATAATTAGCCAGTTACACTGCAATGCATTTTGGCTGCAGTATTGCAGATTACATTAAAAAGAGTGAACCACTGATTGCCACCATCTAAAGAATAAATTGGCTGCTACCATGAAGAAAAGTGGCCATAGATGCTGAACGTGAACTTAAAATTAATGCAAAATAAAAGTGTTAAATGTGTATTGTAATTTTATTAAAATGAATAGGTTAATTTAATAACAGCAGAGATACATCCATGGATGTACAGAAATATAAGCTTGTGGGGATAAATGTCTCAGTATCTGGCTACCGGGTTGCCAGATACTGAGATATATATCCAGGGTTGTAACCATCATCTTAGAGGTGAGGAGGACACATTTTTCAGAGTGATTTATCCATCTCTGGCATCAATTTCACCTTTCCCAAGTAGCTAAAGCTCCACATAATCCCCAACAGCCACAGTTTAACATCAGTGGAGCAACTAGGCTGCTTCTTTAAACTATATACTAAAAAATTTAGGGTTTTAGCTGCCAAACCTTATTTTAGTGACATAATGACCCTTGAACATCTTTAACTAGTAGCCAGAAGAGCCAAACACTGAACATTAGTAATCCTTCATTCCTGTGATCAAATAATAATTAATAATAATAATTACTCAGTAAACAGCATTAAATGGGAGCAAGAGGCTAACAGGCTAATAAGCCACATCATTGAATTGAATGGTTTGTCCAGAAAAGGTTTCTGTGGATCAGCCTCAGTGTGAGTGCCATCTGGTGGAGGAAAAAAAGTATTGCAGGAACAACTCTGATTTCAGCATTACATGTTGGTTCTATCTGTTCCAGACACTTTTTTGTATTTTCCTCCGATGTTGACTTTAGTTTAAATAAAATTTATATTGCGATGACTACAAAAGCTAACACTGACAGTGAATGCTGCAGGATAAATAAAATCCACCAGTAAAACAAAAATCAGATCTGTTTTCAGCACTTTAAGCAGTTATGAATTAGTGGGGCTTGCAGTTTTACTTCTCTAATTGGCTGACTGGAGATTATATCAGTTGGATCAGAATAATTTGAGAAGTTTCCTGCTTAATGTGAGAAAACAGAGGGCCACAAAGTGCTAAACAAAACAGTTTTCTCAGGATATTGAATACCACCTGACCTAAAAAGCTGCATTCAATGACCAGAAAGAGCATAGATTTTTTTTTTTTTGGTGTTTAGCAACACCTCTTAAAACGACGCATTAAGCTGCCGGATTTTACGGCATTCTGACTTTTCAAATGGTGTTTTTTCCTGGTATTCAAACAAATGCTGGTCAAAGAGTTCAGTTTTGTTCCTTTCGGCTTACTTTATCTAGTGTAGTGTTCACTTGATGGAGTAGTAGGAGGACAACAGCATCTTTTGAGGATAATCGTGGCCATGTGTTCAGTTTGTCCAGTTAGATTTTCAGACTGGTCTGGAACCTAAACCAGTAAGAGTTACTCTACTGGTGGTTTAATCTTCTAGCCCTGCCTGCTAGGATTATTTCCCGCTACATTCATCCTCCCAGTTTATTTGTTCTTCATCGTCCTCCTCATTATCAAATCCTTCCTTCTTCCAGACCTACAGGAGAAGCTTTTTAGAAGCAGGTTTAACGATTAACCAGTTACCTTTGCTGAGTTAAAGGAAGGAACAAGGCTTCACTCTCTGCTGATCTCACTGCTCTGCAGCTTCTCAGCTCCAACATTTTATTGCTCTTGGGTTTTAGAGAGAAGAAAAGTTAGGAAGTGATGATTATAAGCAACATCTAACCTGCAGAAGATCTGAAATTAGAGGCAAGTTCAGGCTTTGTCTCCTCAATCAGGTTCATGTTTTATTTAGTGATTTCATTAAGTCTAAAGTCATGAATTGAGTGACTGGAGTCTGACCTGAGTCAGATCTCTGAGCAGTTTATTCTTCTCTCTAGAATCACTAGTAGTGTTGTTCATCCAGCTCAGTCAGCTCCTTTGAGTCTCTGATTATGCAGCTCCATCAGATGCTGCAGAGAAATCTAAGCTAGGATATTAGCTCCATGGATTAAGTCATTTCCTTTCTCTTCCAATGAAAATAATGTTGATTTTGATGGAGATCTTTTGTGGATCCAGATTGTTCCTGCAGTAGACAGCAGTCAGAGCTCAGCATGAAGAAACAGGGAGGTTTGCTATCAGGCAGCCAAAATGGCTGCTGCTAAAACCATTAGTGTTGTTCTGTAAACATGAAGCCTGAGCTGTTGGAACCTATTGCTCAGCTTCTCTGTTTGTCTCCATCACTGTGGTTCAATGGAGCTTCTAATCAAAGCAGAGTGTTGTGCAAAATAATATCCTGCAGATAACGAATAAATGATTAACTAGAACTGGAGTTATAGCTAATTATTTAACCTAGTTAAAATCGAAGGTTAAATCAATTTAGTGTTCTTAGTTGGATAATTGTAGCTTTAAATTATCTACTTACTGGGGTTGCAGATTCACCTCTGGAGGGTTCCTGGACCGGCTGTTAAATTCCCGGTCTCCACCAATCTAGTGACAAAGGTTAAGTGGCCAGCAGAGCTATTAATTATCAATAAAGAACCTTTTATCTCTGTTTATTCGCACTATTACCAAAAACGGGGTGGATCTGACCTGAGTGATAAATCCTCTGCTATATGGAAAACAGAACCACTACAAGTTAAACAATGATGTCTTTTTCATTTCAATCATCACATCTATGTAAACGCTACAGGCTACTAGAAAAATAAACACGAGCTAGATTAAATGACTAGTTTAAAGAAAACAAAAAAGAATAAAACTCTAAGAGTCTGTTTAACTGGCTTCTGAGATTGTCCAAGATATGTCAGATATATATACATTCACTGATGTCCGTTGGAATAGCAGCAGGTATGATGGTAACAGTGCAATTAATTACATAAAATTAATACATCCAGCTTAAAAATTGGTAAATCTTAAGATAATAAATGAGGGACCCCCCCTTTTCATGTGGTGAGAGGAACAAAGAGGGGGTGGCGGAGATCTGTGATAAAAATGGCCTCAACCACGTGGCCCCACGCGGTTGAATGTAGTAATTCTATAACTAAAAGTAGAAACAAAAGAAGCGGTCAGCTTCAAAGGCTTCCGTCTCCCCAGTTGGCGCAGCCGCTATGCACGATGGAACACTGCGATCCGTGACTTTTGACGCAGGAAAAACGAAAGCTACTTCCAGTCAGCTTTCTTCTGGTATTTCACGTGAAATAAGCCTCTCCTTACTGGCCTTGAAAACCCACGGAAAAGAGAAAAATAAGGTACGCGCGCTGGGTTTTAAACCATGAGTGACGTGGGGCACTTCCTGTTGAAGCATCAGCTGATTTGTCTGCGTCTGAGGTGACCGCCTCCCACCATGGGCTGGTACATTGATTTTCCGGGAATCCTTTGTTCTTCTTTGTGGAAAAGAAAAGGGGGGTGGTTTCAGATGGCTCATCCAACTGGTTTAGCTCCATTTTGGCAATATATCCCAACAAGAGACACAGCAGGTCTGCAGCTGAACCAGGACCTGAAGAGGCTGAATATATTCTCTGTGGTGTCAAACACAGAACATTGATGAGAGCAGATGTTCATTAGATGATGACATCACTGTTTGCTCATCATGGTTTAGTCTGCGTTTATCATCCAGATTGTCTGATTTTATTAGAACTGACTTTATTTCTCCTCTAATCACAGACTTGGTGCCTGTTCTCTCTCTGAGGCTGAATGTGAAATTGTGGCCTCAGCTCTGAAGTCCAACCTTCATCTGACTGAAGTGATAATAGAGAAGATCTGTGTAGATGAATTTTTTGGAGACTCTGGAATGAAGCATCTGTGTGAGATACTGGAGAGTTCAATCTGCAAAGTGAAGAAACTGACGTAAGTTTTCTCTGTTTATTCAAAGAGAATACTTTTTTAATTCAGAATTTAATTCTAAAAAAATTCTTTAAAAACAGCTGCTGTGCAGATTACACAATACAATTTCTCACTGTTTTTACCTTGTAAATTATCTTCCTGTTCCAGATGTTCTAAATATCTACCTTATTATCCAGTTGTTCAAACATTTAAATGTTTTAGACTGATGGAGAAAAAGAAGGAAAATCAGTCAAATGAAGTTAAGTAATGATGGAGATGTTTCAGTTTGATTTGGGAAAGATTCAGATGATAAGACAAGATAAGATGGCTTTATTTCTCAAATCTGATTCATATCTTTACATCCAGAATGACATTTGGTTCCTCTAGAGTAGAACCAGAACCACAAACATGTTAGAATAACTAGAATAAAATAAGATGATCTAAAAACTAATGTTTTGGAAGAAACATGAAATAGTGTCTATCACGTGCCGGGGTCACACATTCTGTTGGAATTATTTAATTGAAAGTTTTAATCTACATCCTGTTTGATTCAGCAAAAAATCTTTTATTCTTTATTCAGATTGGAGAACTGCAGTTTTTCAGAGATCAACTGGGCTTCTCTGGGCTCAGCTCTGAATTCTAATCCATCCCATCTGACAGAACTGGTCCTGTGCAGAAGCAACCTGGACCCTGGAATGAAGGAGCTTAGTGGGTTTCTCCAGTCTCCCCTCTGCAAACTACAGACATTGAGGTCAGATGTAGTATATTGGTTTATTCTGAATATGAACACATGTCTAACAAGTAGTCACTGTGATACATATACATCCGAAGATGCTTCTCTTTCATTCACCCTGAGTGAATGTAGCCTTGGCCAGGAGGAATCAATGTCATCAGGTGGCATCCACCGTTCACTGGCTGTTTCGACCCTGAACCACTACAGCCTCCCGGTGGTGGGTCGGCAGTGGTGGCCAACTCACTGCCCATCTCCTCCTCCTGGCTTCCAGCTAACCTCCTCCCTCCTACTCCATAACCA
>NW_015150777.1:67533-74643 GCF_000732505.1 Cyprinodon variegatus
TATGGATGACCTTTAAGTGACAACCAAAACCCATTTGGTCCAGTGCTGTTAGCACCCATCTCGCCTCCACATGGGTTCTGGTTGTCACTGTAAGGTCATCCATATAACCCCTTATTGAAGGTTGTTGGATGCCTGACTCCATCTTTGGGCCCTTTGCCTCCTTTGCTGCAGCTGTTATCAGCAAATTCATTCCCATGACAAAAAGGATTGGGGAGATTGTGCAGCCAGTCACAATTCCCTTTTCTAGGCTCTGCCAACGAGTTGTAAAATGGGCTGCCTTGAATCGCACCTGGATTCCACTACTGTGATACTGTGATGATTATTTGGGTAGTGTTGACTCAGTGTTCAGTTTGAACATGTTAAAGAGAAAATTAGTTTTAAATCACTTCCTTGTTTTCTTCCTTGTTTTCAGTATCTCAGTAGTGCAGTTTGTCTGTCCTCTTTACTTGATTTAAATTTTTTATTTATAAGAACCTTCAGATCATCCTATAGATAGTAGTGAATAACCTCTCAAGATCCATCAGGTTTTAAAGTCTTTACTTATTCCTGGCAGCTGCTCCGCGGGGCCTGACCCACCCGGGCTCCCGCCGGAGAATGGGGCACCCCTAGGGCCTCGGATCCCTAGGGCCCAGGGCCGGATCCACTTCGGGATGGCTGGCTGCCGGCGGAGCCCGCGGACGTGTCCACGTGGCTCCGGGGGGATCCAGCATTGTGGTGGCAGGGGGATTTCCTCGGGGCCATTTATCCTCCTCCCTTGGTTGGGGTTCGGATTTTCTGGGTTGGCCCCTCCTTGGTGCCTTCGCTCTTGGGGTCCCTTTGGGTCCCTTTGGGTGTCACTTGTACATTTAAAGTTTATCCTTTGGATAAACTTTAAATGCGCAAGTGCACTCTCACAAACAACTACAGGTGCTTGGTTCCAGCTACTTAGAGATTGACTTCCATATAGAAAGCCCATGATCTTATCTTTAGGTAACACAGAGTACATGTCAGATTAAATATACTTCAGTGATAGTATCTAAGTGTTACTTTATTGTATGTCTCATACCCTGTCCATTGGTTGTTCTGTTCTTTTTACATCTCTTTGTAGGTGATGAAGCAGACTGAAAATGTTTTATCATTATCTCCCCTTTATATCCTCTTTCTTTCATCTTTTCTCCATTTTCCTATTTTCCTTTCCTCTTCTGTTTACATTGCATTGTCCATATAATCTGTAAAAATTCCTGCATAATTATAATAAAGCAATTTATATGCATAAATCAAGGGGAACACTATGGCAATAGCCTTACTGCTCCACTTGTGAAAGTAAAATCTGTTGGGCTCTTTTTGGCATCAAGAAAATTATTCTTATTGCCACATTGCCAGACAGGACACTGTTAAGAAAAAAAAAGCTTACAAGGTTTACAAATAATAACTCAGAAGTCATAAAAATTACACTGGTAAAATGTTTACCAATATATACACGATAGACATTGTTGGAAAGCTTAGATTCACCACAATTCAACCACCTAGTTAATTTTATGGACATAGCGAGTACCAAAGCCCAATTATAGCAGCATGTCCAAATGTGGAATGACAAAGCAGCCACAACAACTTAGCAAGTCTCTATTACTGCTGTTTAAAAAACTCATTATTTTCGAGAATAAAAAACAAAACAAATTTAAGTCATGATTGAACCGATGCAGCTTGGGCTTGATGCAGCTTGCAATTTTCATGTATGTATTCAGAAATTAGGTGCTAGCTTTCAAATAATGTATCACACGTGTAATTTGGGCTTACAGTTGCTCAGTTATTTGCTTTTCCATTTGGGTATGCAAAATAGGTGAATTTCCCAGAAATTAGGTGTATATTAAGATGATAAAATCAAAAAAAGATCAAAAACAGAAAATCATTAGAACTTGCATTGACCTAAATTGACTTGATACAAATAAAAGTCAAAAGATTAATGAAAGGGTGAGGTTGTGTTTGGCTTCGTCTGTTCACAGGATTGATTACTATTGAATCAGACAGGGAGCCAGTTGAATTAATGAACAGCTGGGAAGTAGATAATGGAACGATCGGGCCATTTTGGGCCTTTGGGTCTCAGGTGTTCTTTACAAAGGGGCCCTCCTCTAAGTCAGTGATTCTCAACCTTTTTGAGTCATGACTTACAATTAAACATGCACTGCTGTCCCAGCATAAAAAGGCCTTTTTCAGTCAATATGCAGGAACTACTTATTGAAACTTTCAAGCAGGCTCCTGAGGTGAGAGGCAATAATTAGTTTCCTAGTTTGAGTGGTTCTGTCGTAACTCTCTATAAAGTCCTGAAGCTCTGGGATCATTTAAACGTTTCCCCATCCTCTCTATAGCTCACTGCTCCAACTCTCTCTGAAATACTGTGACTTTAGCAGCCAGGTTGGTTGCTGTTGTTTTGGTGCAACCTGGGTATGGCCGACAGTCACTGCTTTAGAGTAATAAAACGCCATTGGGACCAACGGCTCGCCGTCCTTCTGATATCTGCTCAGAAGCTACATTCATTTTGCTCCTTCTGTTTTTCCAAAATGATTTGGTGACCTCAGGGAATCATCTGGCGATCCCAACTGGGGTCTGGAGCCCTAGGTTGAGAATGGCTGCTCTAAGTCAGCCTTCATGCTCCAGTCGGCCCTGAGTGGGACAGATTGTGTGGAGCTGCCAGTGTTCATTCTGCAACACTGAGAACCAGACAGCAGCTCAATTGTA
Source organism: Cyprinodon variegatus (assembly GCF_000732505.1). Taxonomy (NCBI): domain Eukaryota; kingdom Metazoa; phylum Chordata; class Actinopteri; order Cyprinodontiformes; family Cyprinodontidae; genus Cyprinodon; species Cyprinodon variegatus. Next base: position 70,249 of record NW_015150777.1, read on the forward strand.
GCTTTTTCTGCCGTCCCTCTCCTGGCCTCAATAGCTGAACAGTTAGATGCTGATCTTACAGCATCAACAACAAATATCCACGTTGGTCTGGAGGGAGCTGCCATTCAATGGGCATGAACCCCAGAGCTGAATACTACATGAGTGATGTATCTAAATCAGCATCATTGCTGCCCTCTATAGGAGGGAATGAGGGAGGTGAACTATCCCTCTATCTCCCCTCTTTAAAGAAAATATACACAATATAGTTTTTATAAGAAAAAATGAATACTTTCACAAATATTTTTAAACTCAGAGAATCTTAGAAACTGATTAAATAGAATGTGTTAAATCACAGTGAAATGGTCAGGTCCTAAAAACACATTTGATTATTTTATTCATGATGAGATATTTCCAAAACATTAGATAGACATTGATTGAGCTGTAACTTCCATTGTTCCTGCTCTGAGTCAGTATTAAGGTTTAATCTCTATCTTTAGTCTGGATTGATCCATTTCTTTCTGTTCCTGTGATCAAAGACGAACCAGGCTCCACCTCTGCTCTGAAATCAGCCCTGTTCTCCTGCTGCAGGGTTATTTGATGTTGTTGTTTTTATTTATGTGTAATGATGGAGGCAGGCCCACATCCCTGGACTGAGCAGCTGTTCTGCCCGTTAAAGGAAAGGCAAACTGCCAGTCCATCCCTGCATGGAGCTGGGTAGAGTCACTTTTTAACTCTGTTTTCATAGCTCTGCTTCATCTTTCTCTTTCCTGATCTCTCCCGCTGCTCCACTTTGCATCTCTATTTGATCAGTCCATGGAAAGGATGTTTTGGTGCTAAATCATAATTATCATTTCAAACATGCATAAATATCCCACGAGTGCTGTTAGGGTGGTTGCCTACTTTGCCTGTATATTAAGTCAGCCCCTGGAGAGGACTCTGATTGAATGATGTCTGTCTTAAAATTCCTATATACTGCTTTTTTCAGCCTTTCTAATTCACCTATAGGCCTATATATGATGAAATGATGCCTTTAGGTCTACCTGGGTATTAATTAGTTCTGAAATATTAGTTGTTTTATTCCACACTTTACCATCAGAGTGAAGCTGCCTCTGAAAAAAGTCCAGCCCTCTGGAGGCCAATAAACAGACTTTCACCACTTAGACATCAGCTAGAAAAGAAAAGTTGCTGCTCTCTGCAGATTAGCTGCTAAAAGAGCCACTTCCTGTCAACTTAGAGCTGAAATCATTGCGCTCTTCCTCACATCATCTCCCTGATCAGAGAAAGTGGGAGTTTATTTACAGTCACTTAAAAGAATGGCATGAAGTGAGAAATATGAGGAGGGAAAGAAAGTAACCTGTTTAAATGCATTTCTTCTGTTCAGCTTGGAGCTCCAAATAAAAATATTATTTAGGAGTATTTTTATGTAAAGGGCCTCTATCGTGTAAAATCAACTTGTTAAAGTATTTAACTAAGTGAAGGCCCTGTCCTACAAACCTAACTGTCATTCCCCCCCTTTGAAGCCTTTTGAATAGAGAGTTTTGTTCCTGTAGTTTCTAGCGACTCCTCTGGGCTTTATCTCCATCTCAGTATGGTAGCAGCTGCATACCGGTGTTATACTATATTCAGTGACCCTGGCCAAAGGGAGAATGTGTTCAGTGATGCTGTATGATTGGGCCAGCACAGTGTCAGTGAGGAAAATAACCAATGGTCCTTAGACTAGTGTTTATCACGTGCTGGGGTCACATATTCTGCTGGAATGTTTTAATGGAAAGTTTTAATCTGCATCCTGTTGAATTAAGCCAAAATCTTTTATTCTTTACTCAGATTGTGGAACTGCAGTTTGCCAGAGATCAGCTGGACTTATCTGGGCTCAGCTCTCAAGTCTAATCCATCCTATCTGACAGAACTGGACCTGAGCGAAACCAACCTGGACCCTGGAATGAAGGATCTTAGTGGGTTTCTCCAGTCTCCCCTCTGCAAACTACAGACATTGAGGTCAGATGTAGAATATTGGTTTATTTTAATAGCATTACAGTGCATTACATCCAGTACATTACAGTACAATAACATTACTTTAATCAGGGGCCTTCCTCTAAGGCTACATTCACACTGCAGGCCTTGATGCTCAATTCTGATTTTTTTTTTGTGTAATCCAATTTTTTGCGTTGCAGTTCATATTTCCAAATATATGCGACTTGTATTTGATCTGCTGTGTAAACTGCTGTCATACACCTTAAGTGTCCCGCATGTGCAGTAGAGGACATAATGACGTCACAAGCCAGCGTGCTTCGGTTTACAGAAGTAAACATGGATGCTGGAGTGCATCTAGCGATCTTTCCAAATCTTAAACCCTTTATACTTTCAAGATTGTTAAATATATATACTGCTCTCCGCATCATTATCCACCATGGTGTTTTTTTTTTCCTTGCCGCTTCTGTGTAGCAAGAAGCAGAATAGTGACCTATGTCGGTTACTAATGGCGTTCAGGTTGCAATGAATGCGACCTGGCCATTCAGACACAGGTCGTATTTAAAAAGATCAGATTCGTATCGGATTCAGGAACAACTATGCCAAGTGGCCTGGGTCGGATTGGAAAAAGTTTGATCTGTGTTGTTCAGACTGTCATAATCAGATTTGGGTCACTTCAGGATGCAGTGTGAAAGTAGCCTAAGTCAGTGATTCTCAACTTGCTTTAGTCCTGATCCACCCCCCATCATTTGGCTAATAATGTAAACAAATTATACAAACTTTATTATTTTGACGAAGTAAAACAATAACAGCATGCGCTAAACTTTAACAAAACACACTAGAAAACAGCCTATGTTTCATTTTAAACATCTTTGTTTCTGGGAGCTAAAACATGAAAAAAAACTTCCTGCTTTTCTTTGTAACGGCCGTGTGGAGATAACTCTCAGCTCTTAGGAGTCATGCTCTGTCTGGCCAATGAGAGAATGTGTTCAGTAATGCTGTCTAATTGGGCCAGCAGAGTGTCGGTGAGGAAAATGACCAATGGTCCTTGGACTAGTGTTTATCATGTGTTGGGGTCACAGATTGTGTGGAGCTGTAATGTTTTAATGGAAAGTTTTAATCTGCATCCTGTTCAATTCAGCTTAAATCTTTCTATGGTTTATTCAGATTGGAGAACTGCAGTTTGTCAGAGATCAGCTGGGCTTCTCTGGGCTCAGCTCTGAATTCTAATCACTCCCATCTGACAGAACTGGTCCTGAGAAAAATAAACCTGGACCGTGGATTGAAGGAGCTCAGTGGGTTTCTCCAGTCTTCCCGCTGCAAGCTGCAGACATTAAGGTCAGATGTAGTATATGATTTTTAATTCTAAAGGAGCACTACCACATGCTATTCATTCCTATTGCCACCAGACTCTACAATGCAACAATAAAACCTGTGCAATATCTAATGTGCAATTAAAATGTAATAACCTGTACAATAACTTTATATTTCATATCCACTGCAATAGCCATTCAGATAAACACCCATGTAAATACCCCGTGCAATAACCCTGTATAATAATCCTGCATAAGAAAAAACACTTCAGCTGTTATATATATATATATATATATATATATATATATATATATATATATATATATATATATATATATATATATGCGGGCAACTGGATAGCTCAGTAGGTAACACTCCGACGACTTCGGTACAGCTGACCGTGGCATGGACATCCAGGTTGACCCTTAGGCAAGGTCCTTTGTGCTTAGTGGCCTACCTCATGCCTACCTCAGGTATGAGTGAAACCGCAAATACAAGAGCCATACAGGCTCGGAGGTCGCCCGGGTTAACAAGGTCCGCGTCAGTTGCTAGGGAACCAGGGCAACTTGATGACTAATTGGCTACAAGACATAGATGGACTAGAGCATAGATGGACTAGAGCAGAAAACTTGGAACTGATGAAATGCTACTATACAAGCATCCCCAGTGAGAGAGGTTACTAACTCAGTGTTCCGCAAACGGCAGCTCCTATCACAGCTAGAAATTGATGAGGTACAACTGATATACTGTGGCAAGGGAGAGTCAGGACAACAGGTCAGTAGGGAGATATCATCATCCCAACACACAGAGATTGGGTCCCCAGCCCCAACAAAAAACAAGCCTGCTGACCTACGACAGCAGATCATAACCAAACTGGATCCCTTAGTACGACAACCAAGACTGCCAAGGCTAAGTGACAGAGTACCCTCTCAAAGTCTTCTAGAAGTTGTAAATGCAGCACTACATACTATCCCTGCTAAAGACATAACTGAGACCAATAAGTACGCCACAATAAGCTGCCGATTACAAGCTGTCGATTCCTGAGGCTCTAGAAACTGCCAAACAAAGACTCGCTGCCCTGGCTACCCGCCTAAAGAGATACAAGGGAGAAGCAGAAGCCAGGAGAATAAACCA
>NW_015150777.1:77333-79091 GCF_000732505.1 Cyprinodon variegatus
TGCACTGTACATACCCCATGCACCTTTTCTTTCCTCCAGTCTGGTGTGGGATTTTTCCTTCTCTCTGCTGAAGTCAGCAGGTCTTTATTGGAGCAGCAGCATGTTGGCATTAATATTAATGAGAGCTCTTTAACTGCTTCTGTTGGACTGTTCTAACCTACATCCTGCTGGATCTGCTCACATCTTTCTGTTCTTTATCCAGGTTGTGGAGCTGCGGTTTTTCAGAGATCAGCTGTGCTTCTCTGGTCTCAGCTCTGAAGTCAAACCCCACACATCTGGAACACCTGGACCTGATGTATAACAACCTGAAGGAGTCAGATGTTCAGCAGCTGCAGGATCTTGTGGAGAGTCCAAACTACAAACTGAAGACTCTGTAAGTATATGGTTGGAGTGAGACCAGCTGCTACACAGCTGCTCTGAACAGGACTGAAGTCCCTGCTGCTCTTTATCCTGGATGTGCTGCATCACTAACCGACAACTGATGGAGAGAGAGAGGCTGGAAACACTCACTGATCTCCTCTCTTCATCCTTCTTCTTTCTGCAGGAAGTGGAGGTTGAGATCTTAGTGGAGGAGAGAAAATGATCTGCGTCCTGATGACTCTAACTGGATCCTGATGATGAACTCTGAGTTTAGAGATTTTTCTCCTCTTTATTTGATCCTTTCGGTCATTTAGTGTCTGATATTGTTTTTTCTCTTTGGAACAATGAAGATGAAAATCAATCTAAGCTCCATTTAGTTGCTCTATTTGACATGAATCTGATCAAACTGTAAAGTTGATCTTTTTTCTCTCTGATTTATTTTCAGCCTGTAACCCAGAAATCTGAAATAAAGCTCAATTCTAAAGTTTTCAGGCTGCATGTTTGCCTCATTGTGATGCAGTTTTCTGTTGATGTTTGGGCAGCTCTGCTCATTTGATCTGTTGCTGCAAACAGCTCAGTGAGGAAATGATGGTTTCTTCAATCAGAGGATGAAAATTTTCTTCAGGATTTTCAATTAGATCTTTTAGATTTCCTTCTTTCTGAAGGTCAATTATCAATTAAAATAAAGGTCAATTAAGATAAAGTTTACTCTGCTCCAGCTTCTCCTTTGCTGAGCATTGGAAATACTTTCTGGAGCTCAGAGACTTCCAGATCTTCTTTGGAGGATGAGCTGCCTTAATCCAGGCACATATGGCGGTGGGTGGGGGGGTGGGGGGCTAGGGGTTGTTAATCGGGGTTGCAGAGTGACCAGTTTAGTGGTGAGTCTGTTCAGGACTGATTGTGTTGTTGAAGTGGATAAGCCGGATCCTCTGTGGAAACAGAAACCCAGGTCAGTGACTAAGAATAAATGGCAAGAAACGGCCAAGAGCTATAGTCACTGACCTGGTTCACAGTTCAGTCTGATCCCTGAGGGATGAGAGGAATCTGCAAAGGTGATTGTTCTCCAAGTCCCCCGGAGCTCCGTCAGGTGAGCAGCGCTGATGCCAAGCGTCGCCGGGGAGCAGCTGTGTCCTGTAAGGGAGATCCAAGCCAAGGTCGTAGCGGGTCCAAGTTCATTAACCAGATGATCAGAGAGCTGATGAGGTACCGATGAGGGAATCCAAGCCGTGGTCAGGAAAACAGTCCAGGTTCGGTAAGCCAGTTGCATCCAATAAACAGTCCAGAGCTGGTCAGACCAACAGAGCAGACAGACATGATTGTCTAACGCTAGAGTTACTCACAACAAACAGCTAGAATAATCTGGCACTGGTGGCTTGAAAACAAACAGTATATATAGGG
>NW_015150777.1:83553-86488 GCF_000732505.1 Cyprinodon variegatus
TTTTGAGAACTTTGAATTTTTATAAGACTTAGCTTCAATTTTAAGTCGTAGGGAGAACAGTTTCCACAACATTTTTGGCGAGCCAGCCAGGAGGAAGCCCCAGGCGTCGGACAACCTGCAGGCACCAGTTGGAGGCCAGGAACCCCAAGGGCCCAATATTCATCATTTACAGGTGAAATACAATTTGTTATAATTTTCTAAATTAGTGGGGAACCAGCCTCCAGCGATGGCTTGTGGGTGTAAGGCACCAAAAGAGCTCTCCTAAAAAAACCTAGTATTCTAAATTTAATAAGTATTTTCCAAATTTAATAAGTATTTATATAACAATATACAAAAGGCAGACTAAACTGGGGAAAGGTCCAGGTATGTATGAATGTATATGTGAATGCATGGTTTAAGTATTAATTAATGTTTGTCAAGTCAAAAGTCAAAAAAGCCTTTATTGTCATTATATTCTGCAACGGATACAATGAGATTTGGGACTTCCATATTAGCTAGCGTAAAATAAATAAAAATAAAAAATGAAAAATAAAAAAAATATATTAATATATTAAAAGGAAAAGGAAATGTAAACAGTACTGGCACAGATTGTGGAGGGGGTAGTGCAAACCAGGTGAAAAGTGACCGACAGTGCAGGTCGGAGTTGAGGGGGGCAATGGCTTGGGGGAAGAAACTGTTCTTGAGTCTGTTTGTCCTGATCCTCATTTGCCTGTTCTGCCTTCCAGAGGGCAACAGGTCAAACAGGGTGGAGCCAGGTACATACAGGTATTATTCTGTATTTGAACTGTTCTGTGTTTGAATTATTTTGTGTAAAAGTTAAGCTTAACAGGCGATGTTCTGAGTGGACATTGGTAAAGGGACAGATTGGTCAAGGCATTTGACATAGTCTGTGGAAGCCATAAATCCGGAACATTAAAGTACGCGTGTTAGGTGGGAGTATTGGCGACTAAGCGATAGTCAGCATGCTCCGTGAACTTGTGAGTATTAGGTATTGAGAGGCTAAGCGATAGCCAGGCTAAGGGATAGCCAGTATATTACCGATTAAGCGATAATCGGAGTGCCACTGTAGGGGACAGTGAGGAAAAGTAGTTGTATTAGGTATTAAGTATTAGGTATTGAGAGACTAAGCGATAGCCAGGCTAAGGGATAGCCAGAATATTACCGATTAAGCGATAATCGGAGAAAGAGTACCGCTCTACCGGATGACGTCTACCTATTTTCAGTTAGTATCTGAGTGGGTCCGGGTAGCAGGGAAAACGCGTGTGCCACTGTAGGAGACAGTGAGGAAAAATAGAAGTGCACTGTAAAATATATAATCAATTGTCTTTTGTGTCTTTGTCTATGTGAAGTGTGAAAGAGTTAACTAATTAAGGGGGAGTAAGAGAGAGGGGATAGAAATAAGAAGAATTAGAATAAAGAAAAAGAATAATAAATAGGAGAGTAATTTATTATTAAGAATAAGACAAGACTTAAAAGGCATAATAATAAATTAACAGAATTAATTATTATAAAATATAGTTAAAAAAAGAATAACACAAAAATTAACAGAATTGGTAACTATAACAGAATTGGTAACTGAAAACACATGGTTAAAAGGATAAAATAAATTAACAAGGTCCCAATTTAAAATTACAAAACAGGTTATAAGTGAATTAAAAATGATGTTATACATAAAATATAGAGTAACTAAACCGAATACTCAGTAAAAGTACAAAAATAATATTATAAATTTGTTTTATTAGAGATCCTAACTCAAGTTGTAGAGATCCAAAAATTAAGAAGTAGAATAATTAGACAAAAAATAAAAAAATAAAACACAATCTGTAGTGGAGAGAGCAGAACCAGTTAAATTAAAATTAATTAAGGACTATAAAGGCTGGTGAATACGCACAGACCTCAAGGGTTGAGTGACTGCTGGTTGCCATGGGAGCCAATGTGAGCTAACAGACTGAGGGGCTAACGCCTGCCAAGCTGGTAATAATGACACATCCATCCAATAAGCGCAAAATTCAAAAATGCATGACAGAATGGCATAAGATAACATCTGGGAAAAATCGCTGGGCTTAAAAGGGCAGCTTTGATCCTTCATGCTGTGATGAAGAAGAAGAAAAATTGAGGGATAAAGATAACAAACGAGACCGAATGCATTTGCATAAAAAAACAAAACATGCTGAACAGAGATATATCCTACGATATTTTAAAGTTGAACACCATAAGAGTCCAACAGCTCCCAATTATACCGATCATAAGCCACCACCTTATCACCCACCAACCGTAGGACAATATCCTATATGTGAGAAACCAGGTAGCAAGGGAAAAATTACAGGACAACTTAAATTAGTGTTAGAAGAAGATGAGGAAGAAGCAGAAAAAGAAATGAGTAGCATGCAACAGAAAGAGCATGACTATAGCAGTGGGGGAAAAAAAATCAGATAGATCCTTAGCTGAAGTAAGGAGAAGATCACGATATAGCTACACACTACCCCCAAGACGTCGCAGACGAACCCCATATCAGAGGGGTCCCACATGCCACTCAGAACCCAGGACTAAGTTGACATATATGGATGAAACCGAATCACTGACAGAAAAAATAGACAAGGAGCTGGAGGAACTGAAGAAAGAATTTTCACTAATCAGAGGAGAAAAAGAAAAAGCACAAGTGAAATATCAAAGGGATATGAGAAAGACAATAGAAAAACAAAAGGAGAAGAAAAGACGAAATGAAAAATTAGAAAAAGTGAAGAGAATGAAAGTAGAGCAGCTTATAAGAGACGCCCAGGCTAATTACCCAGACCAGCCAAGCCCACGGACTATGACCCTGATTGACAAAGCAGGAATAAAAAAGGGAGAAGAGACGGAATGTGAGGAGGAGGCCTCAATGGAAAGTGATGTCACTGAATGGGAGGACTTTGAAACGCAGGATGAAGGCTCAGAC
>NW_015150777.1:88267-100452 GCF_000732505.1 Cyprinodon variegatus
GTGCTGCAGAGCTCACGGATGTCTTCACTGACATCTTCAACATCTCGCTGAGACAAGCTGTCGTCCCGATGTGCCTCAAAGCCACCACCATCATCCCGGTACCGAAAAAGTCGCCCCCCACCTGCCACAACGACTATCGCCCTGTCGCACTCACCCCCATCATCATGAAGTGCTTCAAGCGGCTAGTCATGCACCACATCAAGTCTGCCCTCCCCCCCAATCTGGACCCCTACCAGTTTGCATATCGGTCCAACCGCTCGACCAATAACGCCATCTCCACCGCCCTCCACTCAGCCCTCACCCACCTGGAGACCAGGGACTCACGCACCACATCAAGTCTGCCCTCCCCCCCAATCTGGACCCCTACCAGTTTGCATATCGGTCCAACCGCTCGACCGATAACGCCATCTCCACCGCCCTCCACTCAGCCCTCACCCACCTGGAGACCAGGGACTCACATGTCAGAATGCTGTTTATCGATTTCAGCTCAGCATTCAATACCATCGTCCCCCAGCAGCTCATCGGCAAACTGGTCCAGCTGGGACTCAACACCTCCCTCTGCAACTGGCTGCTGGACTTCCTGACGGGGAGACCACAGGCTGTTCGGGTCGGCAGCAACACCTCCAGCACCATCACACTGAACACGGGGGTCCCCCAAGGATGTGTGCTGAGCCCCCTCCTCTTCACTCTGCTGACCCACGACTGCACTCCAACATTCAGCTCCAACATCTTCATCAAATTCGCAGACGACACAACTGTGGTGGGTCTCATCAACAACAACAATGAGACAAACTACAGGAGTGAGGTGAGCCGCCTGGCCACGTGGTGCCAGGACAACCATCTCCATCTGAACGTAGAGAAGACAAAGGAGATTGTGGTGGACTTCAGGAAAAGGCACGCTCCCCTGATCATCAACGGTGCTGAGGTGGAGCAGGTGAGCAGCACCAAGTTCCTGGGTGTCCACATCTCTCAAGACCTGTCCTGGGACACCAACACCGCGTCCCTGGGAAAAAAAGCCCAACAGAGACTCTACTTCCTGCGGAAACTGAGGAGAGCAAGAGCCCCGCCCCCCATCCTGCACTCCTTCTACAAGGGCACCATCGAGAGCATCTTGACCAGCAGCATCACCGTGTGGTACGGAGCCTGCACTGCAGCCTGCTGCAAGACACTGCAGCGCTCCATGAAAGCAGCTGGTAAGATCCTCGGTGTCCCCCTCCCCTCTCTATTGGACATTTATCACTCCCGCCTCACCGGCAGAGCCACCAGGATTGCAGGTGACCCCGCCCACAATGTCTTCACCTTGCTGCCGTCCGGTAGGAGGCTGCAGAGTCTCCAGGCCAGAACCAGTAGGCTCAGAGACAGCTTCTTCCATCAGGCAGTGAGGATGCTCAATTCCCTCCCTGCCCTGCCCCCCTTCGCCCCCCCCTGACCCCCCAATATCCCCATCCTCCACTACTTCCCCCACGTCAGGACTGCTACTCTATGCACTATTTGCACCATTCACACTACTGTTTACATATTTAATATTTTAATATTTATTTTATATCTTAGGTTTTTATTTACGTGCTATGGCTCATTTTTTATATATATATATATATATATATATATATATATATANAGTCTGAACAATAAAAATCTGATTTTGCAACAATAGTTCTGGACCATTTATAGAAAAAGTGACAGTGTTAGAGGTTTTTGATGAACAACTTGTACAACTCAATTTGTGTTGTTGTACACAAAAATTAAAAAACAAGTTTTTCTATTATTATACAATTGATATAAATTATTTGTGGTTGTTTTTTTGCATCAATTTTATAAACCAGTTTACTAATCCTGACTGCAACTTTCTTAGCACTAAATATGAGCTATTCCTGTTACCTCAAAGGTGAAAGTTCCATCAATTAAATGTTCTTAATGAGGTTACTAATTTCTGTGCAGAAATCCCTATTATGCCAGAGGTTAGTTCAATTACCAAATTAAGGATGATGGTGATTTACATTTAGTCAAAGAGAGAACAAAAGTAACATCACTGATCAGTTAAAGGGGATGGTGATATTTTACCACACAATATTATAAATCATGTAAGGAATCAACCAATAGTCTACTTGAAGAATTTAATCAGGTGTTTTGTCTCAGATTCCTTGATCTCCAACAATCAGATTAAAACTGGAGAATAAAAATATCCTGAATGAGAGGATGCTGCCGTTCAGTGTGAAAACGATCTTTGAATCCATCTGGAGCTACAATAATCTTCCCTCCAACGAGAACCTGTTCAGTGAAGTATTTAAGCTTCCACTGCTCTATTTCCTTTAGGTTGAATTTGTTTTTTGTTAAACACAGTCCTTAGAAATATGAATTGGCCATAATATAATTATTTTGAAAGTCTTACCCTTTATTTTACGAAATCATTCCACATTTAAAATACAATGAAACAAAAAAAGAACATAATTACCTATTAAAAGATGTCCTGCTATATAGATCGTTTTATATAACAACCGTTATGCTCTTTTAAGACTTAGATAAACATCAATGTCAATTTCTATGCTGAGTTTATCCAAAATGAAATTTGGGAAGTCCAGGCTCTGTATCACAAATATTGTGCGGTAAATGTGCTTGAACTCAAGCGGAGTGAATTCTTTGCACCGCTCATTCTGGGCTATCATGGAAAAGTTTCACGAGTCCTAATCAGATCTATGAGAAAAACAGAACACATAACTGTTATGCTGTTCCTGCTTTTTACTTACTGTGATTGGGGTAAAAAAAGCTTTTAAAAAAAAGTTGGATTTCTAACCCTGAATCAGAACCATAGAAGTGGCTGCAGTACCCTGAGGCAATGCCTTCACTATAAAACCCCCTTAACTCTCCTCNCTCCAATGATAACCTGTTCAGTGAAGTATTTAAGCTTCCACTGCTCTATTTCCTTTAGGTTAAATTTATTTGTTAAACACAGAAAGAAATATGAATTGGCTACAATATAATGATTATTTTTGAAGTCTTACTCTTTATTTTATAAAATCCTACATTTAAAATACAACCATAAAAAACCTAATTACTTAGAAAAAAATAATCCCTGCTATATAGATCCTTTCTATAACAACCGTTATGCTTTATTAAGACTTAGACAAACATCAATGTCAATTTTATGCAGAGTTTATACAAAATGAAATTTGGGAAGTCCAGGCTCTGTATCACAGGTGGTTTGTGCGGTAAATGTGCTTGAACTCAAGCGGAGTGAATTCTTTACACCGCTCATTCTGGGCTATCATGGAAAAGTTTCACGAGTCTTAATCTGATCTATGAGAAAAACAGAAAACATAACTGTTATGTTGTTCCTGCTTTTTACTTACTGTGATTGGGGTAAAAAAGGTTTTACAAAAAAGTTGGATTTCTAACCCTGAATCAGAAGCATAGAAGTGGCTGCAGTACCCTGAGGCAATGCCTTCACTATAAAACCCCCTTAACTCTCCTTGCCTTCCTCGTCCCCAGAAACCTGCACCGGATGAAAGTGTGGCGATACTCAGCTCTAAACTCTGAAGAGAATTATCCCCAGTCAAGAACACCTACAATTTCAATAGGTTTTAATGTATGTATATAATCCAAAATCTACCTTTCCTGAATAATCTGTAAATAACTTTCATATTTATTTATTTCATAGCCTCTTACAATTACACTCTGTTATATATACCATATAGTCCAGGCGAACATAGTCTCTGTACTCATGTTAATACCATGTCGTCTATGATGATGATGATGCAAACTTCATTTTGTTGCTTTGTGCTTGTGATAGTGAAATGAAAATGAATAATAATTCTATTCGGTTCTATTCCAAACATTCTATTTCCACTACTAGACATCAGAAGAATACACCATAAATACATTACTTAGATCTATCTTAGATTGTCGATATTCTACTAGATATTAAAGGAGGAATTAGCAGACTGCTTAGAAGGGTTTCAGTTTGTGATGAAACAGAGGACATGGGTACCGATATCAGACACACACCTTTTGATGTTTGTAAAGATTCTGCAGCGATATCAATGTCTCTAAAAATTGAGTCCAAGCGGACGTACGTCAGAGGTTGCCATGATATGTTTTGTACAGGTAGATCTGGCAGTAAGGTGTGAACTTGGAGGAGTCGGTGAAGGGACCTCCTGAACTTCAAATGTTTCCCCTATGCCAGGTATGGACGTGGGTCTTAGGGCTGAGTGGTGTCTGTTCTCTACCTACCATAGCTCAGTGGAGCTACAGTGGAGGACTGTAGATAACATTAGAAGATAGGTTGCTGGTTCAAATCTGGCTCGGAGGAGAGAGTTTTGTCAGACTACCCACAGAGATAGCGGTAGGAGATCAGCCACTATATGACAATCGTCTATTGTGAACCCTTTCCGCAAAGTCCTAAGGGATTATGTTTGTTCTTGTCAATAGAGTTTAAAATTGTTGCTGTGTTTTTCTATTGAGTTTTGGTAGTATTCTTTAACATGGCCGTGTTGTGTCTGCAGAAACCATTGTCAAAGGATGCCAGTTTAACTTTACCTTAAAACTACAGGAGTACAATGTGGATACCTATATCAGGGACATACCTTTCTGTATTTCTAAAGAAAGCGATATCAATGTCTCTGAGTGAGGTAGGGCAGAAAACAGATAGCCGATGTAAAGACACGGAGGAGGGCAGCCGTGATCGTACAATGGTCAGTACTCTGCGTTGTGGCCGCAGTGACCCAGGTTCCAATCCAGGTCACGGCAAAGCTAAAAAACATGTTAAAAGAACAGACCAATGGACTTGTCTTTCCCAAGTTTGACAGTCAGAACCTATTCCAGCAGAAATAATGCTGAGTGTAAAAAGACTTCACATCATTGCTGCGGAACATTACATAATACAGCTATGGCTCCTTCCAAATGAGAGAAAATTGAGGCCAAGCAGACAAATGTCAGAGGTTGCTATGATATTCGTTGTACAGGTAGAACTGGCAGGAAGGTGTGGACTTGGAGGAATCAGTGAAGGGACCTCCTGACCATGTTATTCCCCTCTACGATCAACCCTTTGTATGACAAGACGAATAGACTCTGCCTATGTCATGAATTGAGGTAAGCATACTTCATTTTGTGACATGTACTTTCTGTGGCACATGCAAATGTCATCACTTTCATAGCTTAATTTTGGTTTTGTGACAGAAAGCTTCAACCATTAGTTCTACGTTTAACTTTTGTTTTAGTCAATTTTACAGTTTATTCTATTTGTAGTTTTATACAGCCCTTGCAAATGGTTGCACTACTGGAGTTCTCAGTCAATGCGTGTTGCATCTGTCTATGCCTGCTGGTTTTAAATTTAGCAGATCCTTGTTAATCTCCTTGTGTTTCACCTCCTGTCTGGCTGATCTGCTTTGCAGAAAATTATGTGTTTTGCTTAGTCACAGATAGACTCGATCTGTCTATTTGACAGACTAAGAGGGGGGACTATGATTTTATAGTGCAACAGACATTGTAGGAATAAGCAGACTGCCTAGAAAGGTTTCAGTTTGTGATGGAACAGAGCACGCACAGAAAAAGCAGTTTATGTGAATGAAGGCTAAAACAGTAAAGGACAACTGTGGCAAAGACTATAGTTGGCCACCTCAGGTCTGTCGACGTAGGGGCCTAATATGGCAAGATCTTCTGGAACAGGCATCCAGAAAATGTTTCTTCTATTCCAGGTGTGTAGAATGATATTATGGCTGTGTGTTTCCTGGACTGGGCCGCCTTTACAGCTGCCTTTTGTATTTCTGATTCTGTCTCCTTGAACCGCAGTCGGCCTCGGCAGTTGGCCGCTGACACTTAGCCTAGTTCTGGTGGAGGTTTCTTCCTGTTAAAAGGAAGTTTCTTCCTCTCCACTGTCACTACAAGCATGCTTAGTGTGAGGGATTGCATTTGAGTCATTGAGTCGATGCAATCAACTGGTTTTGCTGAGATAGAAAACTGATTCAATTGACTGTATTATCTGGTCAACTGTAAAGTGCCTTGAGATGATGTGTTGTGAATTGCCGCTATATAAATAAACTGAATTGAATAGATGGCAGCCATGACACTCCTGGATATGTCAGTTGAAGAAAGTGGGCGTCTGAACCAGAAAGCTTGTTTAGATGTTACAGAGGGACACTAAGGAACCGTTTGTCTCTGGTCAAGTTCCACATTTAACCATTGAAGTTTCCCTAAAAGTTTCATTGGGGCGGCAGGTGGAAACTAATAGGCACTGAAACCAGTTCCTATTAATCCAATAGATTTTGATAAAGCTCTTGCTAATAAAGCTGCGTACATATTAATACATCAGTGCTGTTTAAATGAATCTATAGTTCTACAAAACAAACAGATAAACAGTTGTTCTTTATCTTTAATTACTTGGAAGATGACTGCAGAAACAAACTCTACAACATCAAACATAAAAACTGATTCTTAAAAGAGCCTGAATTATGGATTTGACCCCCTCATAGAATATAATGTAAATAATTAATTACTGGAAGTCAGTTTTTTATGGAAGAGGATTAGAGCCACTAAAAAAAAGAAAAATAAATTGATTGATTTCAACAATTATGTCATTAATATTAGAATGCTGACTTTAATCTCAGATTTTTGGGACTTAATCTTAAAGGGCACCATGAAGGAAGAGATGTGGGAGCTCTCAGCATCACTGACAAAGATGTAAGCGGTTCAGGAGGGCCAGTAACACATTGGAGGAAAATGACGGAATTAGGTGACTTTTTAATGTTTTCGTTATTTCATTAATGGAAGAGCAGCACTATTAATGCTACTATGAAGGTGATAAATTATATAATTGTAGCTCTTGATAAAAACAGTACTGGGCTTCAGTCTTTATTGATCTTTCAAAAGCTTTTGACACCGTAGATCATGCTGTTTTAAAACACAGGCTACTTCTCATTGGACTGTCAGAGCATGCGGTTGCTTGGTTTTCAAATTATCTAGAAAACAGGGCCCAGTGCATAAATGTGAGGGGCTTTATTCTGAATTTGTTGCTGTTCACAAGGGTGTGCCACAAGGATCTGTTTTGGGCCCTGTCTTATTTATCTTGTACATCAACAATGTTGAACAAAAGTTCTCTGATGTTAATATGCGTTTTTATGCTGATGATATCATTATTTATTGCTTTGGGTCATCTCTTGAACAGGCTATTTATTCCCTACAGAAAGCCTTTGTTGCTGTACAGTATGCATTTATTAATCTTAAATTATTTCTGAATGCTAACAAAACAAAGTTAATGTTGTTTTCAAATAATAGAAAGGTGCCTCAAACCCTTCCAGTAGTACCCGCTCTGGAGGGGAATGTCATTGAGGTGTTACATGAATATAAATACCTTGTAATTGTAATTGATGACTCCCTCACCTTCAAACCTTTCATTGATACATTTTGAAGAAATTAAAAGTTAAACTGGCTTTCTTCTTTCGTAATAAGACATGTTTTTCTTTTGGAGTAAAAAAGCTCCTTGTTTCTGCCACCTTTTCATCGGTCTTAGATTATGGAGACCTTTTGTATAAGAATGCTACTTCTTCATGTCTTCAAATGTTGGACTCTGTTTACCATGCTTCATTAAGGTTAACACAAACTGTAGAGCCATGACACATCACTGACCTGTATTCTCAGGTGGGGTGACCTTCCCTCTCTATGAGAAGGCAGTATCATTGGTACACTTTTATTTCCAAGGCCCTTCTTGGATTACTGCCCTCTTACATTTGTACCTTACTTACACAGAAAAGCATGGCNATCCCTCACACTAAGCATGCTTGTAGCGACAGTGGAGAGGAAAAACTCCCTTTGAACAGGAAGAAACCTCCAGTAGAACCAGGCTCAGTGTGAGCGGCCATCTGCTGAGGCCCACTGGGGTTCAAGGAGACAGAAGCAGAAATAGAAAAAGAAGCCATGCCTGCATCCGTGAAAGAATATGGGTATTTTTCTACCCGTAGACGTATGTTTTTAAACAGGTACCCTCCGTCTACCCATATAAAAATAAGTGTTGAACATGCCACAGTTTTATTGTATTGTCAAATAAAGCTGCTAGAATGACCAAGCCAATCACCTGACTCCAATGGCAAATCTATGGAAAGAACTAAAGATCAAAGTTTATAGAAGAGGCCCAGGAAGCCTTTAAGACTAAATTAGAGATTGTAATTGATGCCTTCAGAAATAACCAAAAAGTGGGGAACATCAGTTACAGACACTTTGGAAATATTTAGACCCATAGTGATGATCAAGTCTAAAATATGTCCCAGTTTGTGTGTTTGCTACTTGGACTTAAACAGACTTTATTGACATTTTGTATTCTCACCCATCTCTAAGGGAGAGCCCAGACACACTAGGGAGAAAACTTATTTCACTGCTTGTATCCGGGATCTCGTTCTTTCAATCATGACCCAGAGCTCATGACCATCGATGAGGGTAGGAACGTAGATCGACCGGTAAATCGAGAGCTTTACTTTTTGGCTCAGCTCTCTCTTCACCACAACAGACCACTACAGCGCACGCTTCACAGCAGACGCCGCAACAATCCGTCTGTCAATTTCCCGCTCCATCTTCCCCTCAGTTGTGAACAAGATCCCAAGATACTTAAACTCCTCCACTAGGGGCAGTAGATCCTCCCTAACCTGGAGAAGGCACTCTACCCTTTTCCGGCTCAAGACCATGGTCTCAGATTTGGAGGCACTGTTCCTCATCCCGGCCGCTTCACACTCGGCTGCAAACCGATCCAGTGAGAGCTGTAGATCACGCCCTGATAAAGCCAATAGCCTCCTCCCTCCTACTCCATAACCAGCATGGGGGTTTTTCCGCTGCCTCCCCGATCCTGCGAGCTGCAACCTTTCTTTCCCCCCCTCCCAGTCCAATGGCTGTGAACATTCTCCATACAGACTGGGCCGGGAACCCTCGACAACCGACCTCGACTGGGAACAACCATGACTGCCATCCCTTCTCTCTGCACTCATACAGAAGGTCTTGATACTTTCCACTTTTCCTTTTAACCTTTTCATAACATGAGGACCCAAATTTGGGTCCTCAGCACTCGCCCCAAGATGGTTTTTAGACCTGTAACATATTCTCTGGGGTCTTGCCTTTATTTTGATACCAACACAATTAAAATAAACTCTGTAGTTCTTGAGATATATTCAAGTCATTTTGGGCATGTTATTTTCAAGCATATTTCTCAAAAACAGGCCTAGTGTAGGCCTGTTCACACCCCTCTTCCCATGGGACACTCAGTTCAATAAGGATGATCTTCTTCCCTTCTTCCGACCACAGTACTACATCTAGCCACAGGGATGTCTGGACAAACTGTGGGAACTTCAACCTTCCCCCCCCAGGTCAACCTTCATTTCCCAGGATTGGGCCTTTTGCAGGAGACTATGTTTTGCTGTAACTGCGGTTGGTGGCTTTTCCCCTTCCCTTACAAACTGGATTGATGTTGCCTTTGGATGTTTCTGCCGTTTCTTCTTCCTCTCCTGCTCTACGGTGTTGGCAAGTGTCATGAGCACCTTGTCATGGTGACACCTGTATCGTCCTTGGGCAAGTACAATTTTANATGAAGAGATTGTGGTATTAAACGGATCAAGAGAGGAGGATGATCTTGTTCTGAACTGACCCAGATATAAGTAGAATCTGGTTCTGAATAGAACTAGAGAGGAACAGTCTCTGGTTCTGAATGGACCCAGAGAAGAAGAGGTATTAGTTTGAATGGACCCGGAGAAGAGAAGTTTATTGTTCTGAATCAACCCAGAGAGGAGCAGGTTCTGCTTCTGAACTGACCCAGAGAGGGGGAGATGGATCTGAATTGACCCAGAGAGGAAGATGTTCTGGTACTTAACAATTCCTGAAAGGAAGAGGTTCTGGTTCTGAACAGACCCAGAGCGAAGGAGATTCTGAACAAACCCAGAGATTAGGAGGTTCTGGTTCTGAACGGAGCAAGAGAGGAAAAGGTTCTGGTTCTGAACGGACCAAGAGAGGAAGAGATTCTGGTTCTGAATGGACCAAGAGAGGAAGGGCTTTTTGATCTGAACAGACCCATATATGAAGGGATTTTGGTTTTAAACGGATCAAGAGAGGAGGATGATCTTGTTCTGAACTGACCCAGATAGAAGGAGAATCTGGTTCTGAACAGAACTAGAGAGGAACAGTCTCTGGTTCTGAATGGACCCAGAGAAGAAGAGGTATTAGTTTGAATGGACCCGGAGATGAGAAGTTTATTGTTCTGAATCAACCCAGAGAGGAGCAGGTTCTGCTTCTGAACTGACCCAGAGAGGAGGAGATGGATCATAATGGACCCAGAGAGGAAGATGTTCTGGTTCTTAACAGATCCTGAGAGGAAAAGGTTCTGGTTCTGAATGCACCCAGAGAGGAACATCCAGACAGCATGCGGCGGTTCTCAAACGGTCCCAGAGAGTAGCAGTTGGTTTTGAATGGACCTAGAGAGGTAGAGGTTCTGGTTCTGAATGGACCAAGAGAGGAAGAGGTTCTGGTTCTGAAAAAACCCAGACAGGAACAGGTTCTGGTTCTGAATGGACCCAAAGAGAATTACGTTCTGAACGGACCCAGAGAGGAGGAGAATCTGGTTTTAAAAGGACCCAGAGAGGAAGAGGTTAGGGTTCCAAACTGACCCAGAGAGAAGGAGATTCTGGTTCTGAATGGACCCAGAGAAGAGGAGGTTCTGGTTCTGAACAGACCAAGAGAGGAAGAGTATTTGGTTCTGAATGGACCGAGTGAGTAAGAGGTTCTGGCTCTTAATGGACCAAGACAGGAAGAGGTTCAGGTTCTGAACGGACCCAGAGAGGAGGAGATTCTGGTTCTGAACGTAGCCAGAGAGGAGGAGGTTCTGGTTCTGAACAGACCAAGAGAGGCAATATATATACATCCCAAGATGCTTCTCCTTCATTCACCCTGAGTGAATGTAGCCTTGGCCAGGAGGAATCAATGTCATCAGGTGGCATCCACCGTTCACTGGCTGTTTCGACCCTGAACCACTACATCCTCCCGGTGGTGGGTCGGCAGTGGTGGCCAAGTCACTGCCCATCTCCTCCTCCTGGCTTCCAGCTAACCTCCTCCCTCCTACTCCAAAACCAGCATGAGGCTTTTTCCGCTGCCTCCCCCATCCTGCGAGCTGCAACCTTTCTTTCCCTCCCTCACAATCCAATGGCTGTGAACATTCACCATACAGACTGGGCAGGGAACCCACGAGCAAGTGTCATGAGCACCTTGTCATGGCGCCACCTGTATCTTCCTTGGGCCAGTGCAATTTTACACCCAGACAGGATATGCGCCATGGTCCCTTTCTCCCCGCAGGGCTTGCACAGTGGGCTCTCAGATAGCCCCAACCTGTGCAAATTTGCTGGGGTCGGGAGTGTGTCATACACTGATCGCAGTAAGAAGGAGATACGAAACGGCTCCAGCCTCCAAAGCTCTGCCCAAGTGATCTTACGCTTGGGGAGGTCCCACTTGGTCCAGGCTCCTTGGGAAGATAGTGCCACAGCCTTTGACCTTCGCCCTTCCTTCTCCAAACTACTAACCTCCTCCTGAATCATCACTTTTCTTTCCCTAGTTCCTGCCTTGCTCCACTGTTGGAAATGGGATGTTCCAAGACCCTGTCTTCCTGTGCATGGTGCCCCAATGATGTCACGGATCTTCAGCATGCTTTCCGTCTGTGTGACCGTTGCCTCAGCTCCCCATTTGCGGCCGGATCTCGTGACGATCCCTGCGTGTCTGACTTGATCATCGGGGGAGTCTCGGTAGGTCATGATGACTCTGCACTTGGCAACTTTAAACTCCTCCACCACGGATGTCAAAGGAAGTTGAAGTTGTCCTGATCTTATGTACAGGCCTACTGACGTGAAGCTTGGAGGAATCCCCAGCCACTTCCGGAGATACTTATTGACTTTCCTCTCCATCCCTTCCACGCTTGTCATTGGGGCTTCATACACAGTCAGTAACCATGTGAGCCTTGGCAGCAGCCCGTGTTGATAGAGCCACGCTTTAAATTTCCCTGGAAGTCCTGACTTTTCGATACTCCTCAACCATTCCTCTGTCTGCTTCTCTGTATTGACCATGTTGTTTCGGTCGGCCAGTGAGTTGTCAAACCACTTTCCGAGACACTTGATTGGGTTTTCCTCCACCGACGGGATCACTTCCTCTTGCACATACAGCCTAAACTTGTTGGTCAC
>NW_015150777.1:101192-104454 GCF_000732505.1 Cyprinodon variegatus
TGGAATGGTACCCTTTCTCCAAATTCTTCGGAACAACCTCCACATCCTCCGAAGAAGCATTGGGCACTTTTTATATGCCTTACAGGGTATGGCACTTGGGCCGGGGGCAGAACCTGATCTGGCCTTCTTCACTACCTCCTGGACTTCTTTCCATGTTGGTTCATTGATATTGAGTTCCTTTTTGGGGGCCTCTACGCTGCTGATGGGTGGGTTACCTTCCAGGTTCTGATTCCTGAAGCTATCACTGTGGGTCTCCTCCAGGAATGCCTCCACTTCCTCTCTCGGGCTGGTCAGCTTTCCAGATTTTGCCTCACCTAGAAGTGCTCTAGTGAATTGGAAAGGGTCTTTAATGAACTGTGCCCGCTTCTTCTCTCTGTCCCTCCTTTTCTTTCGTAAGCTCTCTGCTCTTCTGAGTCTGCTTAAACGATCCCGGATTTGACTTGTTAGGTCCTTGATGCCTTCCCTTTCCTCTGTTGGGGCATTTTTGAATTGTTTGGAGAGTGACTTGATTTCTCTCCTCATACGCTTGATTTCTCTTTCCGTTCTGCTAGGCTGTATCTTGTTCAGAATGGACCAAGTGAGCAAGAGGTTCGGGTTCTGAATGGACACACACAGGAAGAGGTTCAGGTTCTTAATGCACCCAACCAGCAGAGGAGATTGTGGTTTTAAACGGATCAAGAGAGGAGGATGATCTTTTTCTGAAACGGACCCAGAGAGG
The DNA here is from genome assembly GCF_000732505.1 of Cyprinodon variegatus. Taxonomy (NCBI): domain Eukaryota; kingdom Metazoa; phylum Chordata; class Actinopteri; order Cyprinodontiformes; family Cyprinodontidae; genus Cyprinodon; species Cyprinodon variegatus. The sequence goes on from NW_015150777.1 coordinate 101,911, forward strand.
AACAGGTTCTGGTTCTGAACAGACCCAGAGAGAATTGGATTTTGAACAGACCCAGAGAGGATGAGAATCTGGTTATGAACGGACCCAGAGAGACGACTCCAGAGAAGAGGAGGTGGTTCTGAATGGACCTAGAGAGGAAGAGGTTCTGGTTCCGAATGGACCCAGAGAGGAAGAGGTTCAGATTCTTAACGGGCCCATGGAGAAGGACATTCTGGTTCTAAATGGATCCAGAGAGGAGGACGTCCTGGTTCTTAAAGGACCTAGAGAGAAGGAGTTTCTGGTTCTGAATGGACCCAGGGAGGAGGAGGTTCACATTCTGAACTGACCCAGAAACAAGGAGGTTCTGGATTTGAACAGACCCATAGAGGAATAGGTTCAGGTTTTGAATGCACCCAGCAAGCAGGAGTTGGTTCTGAAACAGACCTAGACAGAAGGAGCTGGTTCTGAATGGACCCAGAGAGGAAAAGGTTCTGGTTCTGAACTGACCCAGAGAGGAACAGTTTCTGGTTCTGAACAGACCCAGAGAGAAACAGGTTCTGGTTCTGAATGCATCCAGCCAGCAGGAGGTGGTTCTGAAACTGACCAACACAGAAGTAGTTGGTTCTGAATGGACCCAGAGAGGAGGAGGTTCTGGTTCTGAATGGACCCAGAGAGTATTAGGTTCTAAACGGACCCAGAGAGGAACAGGTTCTGGTTCTGAATGGACCCAGAGAGAATTAGGTTCTGAACTGACCCAGAGAGGAACAGGTTCTGGTTCTGAATGGACCAAGAGAGTATTAGGTTCTAAACGGACCCAGAGAGGAACAGGTTCTGGTTCTGAATGGACCCAGAGAAAATTAGGTTCTGAACGTAACCAGAGAGGAGTATAATCTTGTTCTGAACAGACCCAGGGAGGAAGAGGTTCTGGTTCTGAACGGACCCAGAGATGAGGAGGTTCTGTTCTGAATGGACCCAGAGAGGAGAATTTTCTGTATCTGGACGGATACAGAGAGGAGGAGGTTCTAATACTGAACAGACCAAAAGAGGAAGCGGTGGTTCTGAATGGACGTTGAGAGGAAGAGGTTTTGGTTCTAAATTGACCCAGAGGGGAAGATGTTGTGGTTTTGAACGAACACAGACATGAGGACGTGGTTCTGAACGGATCCAGACAGGAAGAGTTTCTGGTTTTGAACGGAACCAGAGAAGAGGATGTTCTGGTTTTGAACGGAACCAGAGAGAGTTCCAGACAGCACGCGGTTGTTCTGAATGGACCCAGAGATAAAAAGATTCTGAACTTATCCGGAGAGGAACATGTTCGGGTTCTGAATGGACCCAGAGAGGATGAGAATCTGGTTTTAAAGGACCCAGATAAGAAGAGGTTCTGGTTCTGAACGGACCCAGAGAGAAGGAGCTTCTGAACGGACCCAGAGAGTAGAATGTTCTGGTTCTCAACGGAGCCAGGAGATGATGAGGTTGTGGTTCTGAACGCACCAAGGGAGGAGGAGGTCCTAGTACTAAATGGAGGCAGTGAGGAAGAGATTCTAGTTCTGAGCGGACTCAGAGTGGAGAAGGTTATCGTTTTGAACGGACCCAGAGAGAAAGAGGTTGTGTTTCCGAAAGGAATGGATATGTAATTAATGGTTTGCATGTTTCAGGTAGAGAATCCAAATTGAACTCCTCTTAATCTGAAAAGCGTATTTTGGCCTGAACTTCTTATTTGAAGCTTGGAACCAAAAATATCTGCTCAAAACTACTTTATATTGTTTTTTTTCAGGTTCAAATGATTGCCAGAAAAGATCATGGCTGTATCATTAACGGTTTGTCTGTTTCAGGTGGAGAAGCCAAATTGAACTCCTCTAACTCTGAAAAGCGCAGTTTGGCTATAGTTCCTCAACTTCTGATTTGAAGCTGGGAACCAAAAATATCTACTTGATTTTGATCTGGTTCTGTATGGATCTATAGAGGAGGGAGTTCACGTTCTGAACTGACCCAGAGAAGGGGAGGTTCTGATCTGAACGGCATAGAGAAAGAGATTCTGGTTTTAAATGAACCTGAAGAGGAGGAGGTTTTTGTTCTGAATGGACCAAGAGAGGAAGTGGTTCTGGTACCGAACAGACCTAGAGAGGAAGAGTTTCTGGTTCTGAACGGACCCAGAGAGGATCTTACAGACAGCAAGTGGCGGTTCTGAATGGACCAAGATAGGAGGAGGTCCTGGTACTAAATGGACGCAGAGAGGAAGAGACTGTAGTTCTGAACGGACTCAGAGTGGAGGAAGTTATGGTTTTGAACGGACCCAGAGAGAAAGAGTTTGTGGCTCCGAAAGAAATGGATGTATAATTAATGGTTTGTATGTTTTAGGTGGATAACCCAAATTGAACTTCTTTCGCCGTGAAAAAAACTATTTTGGCTATAGTTCCTCAACTTCTGATTTGAAGCTTGGAACCCTAAATATCTGCTCAAATCTACTTTATATTATTAGTTTTCAGGATAAAATCATTGCCAGAAAAGATCATGGCTGTACTATTACCGGTTTGTCTGTTTCAGGTAGTGGAGCCAAATTGAGCT
>NW_015150777.1:106374-107328 GCF_000732505.1 Cyprinodon variegatus
TAAAAATATCTGCTCAAATCTACTTTATATTGTTAGTTTTCAGGTCAAAAAAAATTGCCAGAAAAGATCATGGCTGTATCATTAATGGTTTGTCTGTTTCAGGAAGTGAAGCCAAATTGAGCTCCTCTCAATCTGAAAAGCGCATTTTGGCCTCAACTTCTGATTTGAAGCTTGAAACCAAAAATATCTGCTCAAATCTACTGTATATTGTTAGCTTTCAGGTCAAAATGATTTCCAGAAAAGATCATGGCTGTATCATTAATGGTTTGTCTGTTTCAGGTAGTGATGCCAAATTGAGCTCCTCTCAATCTGAAAAGCGCATTTTGGCCTCAACTTCTGATTTAAAGCTTGGAACCAAAAATATCTGCTCAAATCTACTGTATATTGTTAGCTTTCAGGTCAAAATGATTTCCAGAAAAGATCATGGCTGTATCATTAACGGTTTGTCTGTTTCAGGTAGTGATGCCAAATTGAGCTCCTCTCAATCTGAAAAGCGCATTTTGGCCTCAACTTCTGATTTGGAGCTTGGAACTAAAAATATCTGCTTAAATCTACCGTATATTGTTAGCTTTCAGGTCAAAATGATTGCCAGAAAAGATCATGGTTGTATCATTATTGGTTTGTCTGTTTAGGGTAGAGAAGCCAAATTGAGCTCCTCTCAATCTGAAAAGCGCATTTTGGCCTCAACTTCTGATTTGAAGCTTGGAACCAAAAATATCTGCTCAAATCTACTGTATATTGTTAGCTTTCAGGTCAAAATGATTGCCAGAAAAGATCATGGCTGTATCATTAACGGTTTGTCTGTTTCAGGTAGTGATGCAAAATTGGGCTCCTCTCAATCTGAAAAGCTCATTTTGGCCTCAACTTCTGATTTGAAGCGTGGAACCAAAAATATCTGCTCAAATCTACTGTATATTGTTAGCTTTCAGGTCAAAATGATTGCCAGAAAAGATC
>NW_015150777.1:113953-117494 GCF_000732505.1 Cyprinodon variegatus
TGTCTGATTCAGGAATTGAAGCCAAATTGAAGTCATCTCAATCTGAAAAGCACATTTTGGCCTCAACTTCTGATTTGAAGCGTGGAACCAAAAATATCTGCTCAAATCTACTGTATATTGTTAGCTTTCAGGTCAAAATGATTGCCAGAAAAGATCATGGCTGTATCATTAATGGTTTGTCTGATTCAGGAAGTGAAGCCAAATTGAAGTCATCTTAATCTGAAAAGCGCAGTTTGGCTATAGTTCCTCAACTTCTGATTTGAAGCTTGGAACCAAAAATATCTAATCAAATCTACTGTATATTGTTAGCTTTCAGGTCAAAGTGATTGCCAGAAAAGATCATGGCTGTATCATTAACGGTTTGTCTGATTCAGGAATTGAAGCCAAATTGAAGTCATCTCAATCTGAAAAGCACATTTTGGCCTCAACTTCTGATTTGAAGCTTGGAACCAAAAATATCTAATCAAATCTACTGTATATTGTTAGCTTTCAGGTCAAAGTGATTGCCAGAAAAGATCAAGGATGTATCATTAACGGTTTGTAGGATTCAGGAATTGAAGCCAAATTGAAGTCATCTCAATCTGAAAAGCGCATTTTGGCCTCAACTTCTGATTTGGAGCTTGGAACTAAAAATATCTGCTTAAATCTACTGTATATTGTTAGCTTTCAGGTCAAAATGATTGCCAGAAAAGATTGTGGCTGTATCATTAACGGTTTGTCTGTTTCAGGTAGTGAAGCCAAATTGAGCTCCTCTCAATCTGAAAAGCGCATTTTGGCCTCAACTTCTGATTTGGAGCTTGGAACTAAAAATATCTGCTTAAATCTACCGTATATTGTTAGCTTTCAGGTCAAAATGATTGCCAGAAAAGATCATGGTTGTATCATTATTGGTTTGTCTGTTTAGGGTAGAGAAGCCAAATTGAGCTCCTCTCAATCTGAAAAGCGCATTTTGGCCTCAACTTCTGATTTGAAGCTTGGAACTAAAAATATATGCTCCAATCTACTTTATATTGTTAGTTTTCAGGTAAAAATGATTGCCAGGAGTGGAAATAGGAGGGGAAGAAAATAAAATAGGGTTGTTTGCAGATGACATTTTGATTTATTTAAAAAACCCAAATGAAATGTTTTTAAAAACAATAAGGTTGCTCGACGATTATGGGAAACTCTCGGGATACAAAATTAATGTGGAAAAAACACAGATCTTAACAATAAATTACTCCCCGCAGCAGAAAATAAGAGATACCTACAAACTTAAGTGGAACGAAAAATCTATAAAATATTTGGGGGTAAACATAACCAAAACAATTGACAAACTCTATGATGCAAATTATCTAGAAATAAACCACAATATTAAGAAGGACCTAGGGAGATGGATGGACATTGGCTTGGATCTCAGCTCTAGAGTGGAGATAATTAAAATAAATATTTTACCATGACTGTTATACCTATTTCAATCCCTGCCACTGACTGTCCCGCAAAAAAAATTTGTAGAATGGGACAGATGGATTTCAAGGTTTATATGGAACGGAAAGAAACCTAGGGTTAGATATAAAACACTTCAGCTCCCAATAAATAAGGGAGGTCTGGGCTTGCTGGCCCTAAAGGAATATTTTTGGGCCGCACAAATTAGACCTCTGGTATGTTGGTGCAATGATGACTATGTTTCAAAATGGAAAAATTTGGAATTGAGTAGAAAAGCCATAGAAGTAAAAAATTTAATAGCACATAAAACACTCTTAGGCAAACTAAGCAATAAGATAGATTCAATAACTAAAACTACAATCGAAATATGGAACACAGTAATTGATAAATACAAGTTAGAGAAAGAAACTAGGAGTTTGAGCTGGTTTGCTTGGGATCCGAGGTTTAAACCAGGTATTTACGACACAGGTTTCAAAAAATGGGCAAATAAATGCGCCACAGCAATATGTAAATTGACTGAAAAGGGCAAATGGTTGAACTTCAATAACTTAAAGAGAAAATATGAACTAGAGGACCAAGACCAGTATAGATACCTGCAAATAAAGGATTATTATGAGAAAGAAATAAAAACCAAAGTAAGTAAAATAATAGAGATATTTCATAAAGCCTATGAGGGGAATAAATTACAAATTATTTCAGCACTGTACCAGGGACTGATGGCAGGCAGGAAGACATCTACTATCTACATTAAAGAAAAATGGGAGGACGAATTAAAGGAACATATAAGCGAAGAGGAATGGTTTAAAATTTTTAAAATGCAGTGCACGGCCACCTGCTCTCGTGGTTGGAGGGAATTTAACTGGAAAAACATGATTAGATTTTTTATAACACCAAAGGTCAGGTCCAGGATGCTATCCAGTTCACAGCCATGCTGGAGACTCTGTGGCCAGACTGATGTAGGCCACACGCACATTTTCTGGTCTTGTCAAAAAGCTAATTACATACTGGCGCAATGTTTGCCTTACTCTGAAAAACATATTGGGTTATGGAATACCAAGATCTTGTAAAATACTTTATCTAGGATGCCTGACACAAGAGGTAATTCACAAGGATGATGAATATTTGGTAAAAATATTACTTTCAGCATCAAGGAAAACCATCACAAAACTATGGTATAGACAGGACCCCCCTGCGGCGGAGCAGTGGCTAAGCATTGTGGAAGAGATTTTTCTAATGGAGAAAATCACACATAGACTGAGATTGCAGGAGGACAAGTTCGTTGTTAAATGGGAAAAATGGAGCGACTACAGGCGTAAGGATAATACCACTCTTGTACCCAGATAAATATGATCACAGCTGTTCAACATTGTTTATGAAGTTGAATGTATGGTTGCCTCTCCACTGTATGTGTTCAGAAATGTTCAATAAAAAATAAGTAAAAAAAAAAAAAAAAAAATGATTGCCAGAAAAAATCATGGCTGGATCATTAATGGTTTGTCTGTTTCAGGAAGTGAAGCCAAATTGAAGTAATCTCAATCTGAAAAGCGCTGTTTGGCTATAGTTGACTCAACTTCTGATTTGAAGCTTGGAACCAAAAATATCTAATCAAATCTACTGTATATTGTAAGCTTTCAGGTCAAAGTGATTGCCAGAAAAGGTCATGGCTGTATCATTAACGGTTTGTCTGTTTCAGGTAGTGAAGCCAAATTGAACTCCTCTCAATCTGAAAAAGGCAGTTTGGCTATAGTTCCTCACCTTCTGATTTGAAGCTTGGAACCAAAAATAACTGCTCAAATCCACTTTATATAGTTAGTTTTCAGGTCAGAATGAATGCCAGAAAAGATCGTGGCTGTATCATTAACGGTTTGTCTGTTTCAGGTAGTGATGCAAAATTGAGCTCCTCTCAATCTGAAAAGCGCAATTTGGCCTCAACTTCTTATTTGAAGCTTGGAACAAAAAATATCTGCTCAAATCTACTGTATATTGTTAGTTTTCAGGTCAGAATGAATGCCAGAAAAGATCGTGGCTGTATCATTAACGGTTTGTCTGTTTCAGGTAGAGAAGCCAAATTGAGCTCCTCTCAATCTGAAAAGCGCAATTTGGCCTCAACTTCTTATTT
>NW_015150777.1:119505-120931 GCF_000732505.1 Cyprinodon variegatus
CAGGTATCAGAGGCTCAGGTTGCTAACCAAACTAAGGTCAACACTGTGGCGTTGAAGGAAGGTCTGGCAGCTGCTTATAAAGGGAAGGTCTCCTGATGAGTAGATGCTTCTCAGGTGTGCTGGAGGGCTCCAGCCCCAGGAGACCCACGGCGCACTCTGCTGGAGGAAGGTGGTACACCCCCAGATCCCAACAGACCATGGCATATGGCACAACATATTCCTCCTTTTTGATCTGGAAATAGAGATGCAGTTCTTTATTTTCAGTTCAACAAATAGGTCCATAAAACCATGAGATCTGGAACAGGGATGTTTCAGGTTCCTGTTGGCAGGAAGAAAGTTCATTTAGGGTTCATATCTTCACCAGTGTTTATCCCTGGACGATATGTTTCAGGTCTGGCAGAAGCTGACCCTAACTTATGATAAACAGTTTGTTTTCTTCAGAGGTTTTGAGTCTGGTTGAAGCATGTCTGGTAGGAAAGTCTGACCCTGATACACAAATATATACATTCCAAACTAAATTTCCTAAAACTTCATGATGCTGTTGTTCAATCTTCATAATTTCTCAAGTTGTAAAACAAAGGAAAGAAAGGATAAAACAGGTTAAAGTATGTTAGAAATTATCAGCAATGATCATACTCTTGATAAGTTTTACCATGAGCTTGGAATTGTAGAACTTTGTGATTTGTCAGAGAAGCCGTTTTCTTTTGAGATTCTGTTTGAGGTTCTGTTTTTCGTTATCTCAAGTCATTAATTCCTTCATATTTGTGAACCACTTGGGAACTGACTCTGTGTCTCTTTCTGGTCCTGTTCTTTGTTTGAAGGTTTAAAACTCTAAGCTTGCTTTGAAATCTATCTGATTTAAGACGTATTTCCCAAACAAGCTGAGCATATCTGCGAGTCTCCTGCATACAATAGAAAGGTTCTCTATCCTGCAGTGCATTGCTACATCATATTGTACACTTTCATGTAGATTTTACATTGTACAGTGCCTTAAATGTGGGATCTTCTTTGTCAATATCTGGAGAACTGCAGCCCTCAAAATAAACCTGCCTCAAGTGAAAGTAATATTCTCTGGGTGTTTCATGTTCTCCTTGGAGAACTAAAGATGCTTCAAGCGTTGCTAATGCCAGATCTCTCTAACCAGAATATTCTTCTCTTAAGGTTTGACAAAGAGCTGAATAACTTTCTCTGATTTTTGGATGAAGAGATTTTATGAAAACTTGTTTTCCAAATCAGCTTCAATTTCTCATGAGAAGGAAATGGCAAGTCTTTTAGACAGTGCTCAACCTCTTGCAGATAATCAATTATGTTGTAGTATTGACTTTCTGGGTCAAAAATATCAGTGTCATTGGTCAAGAATTCTATTTGTTAAATTATATGGTCACTCGGTGGACCTGGCCCGTCAGGAAGTTGGTTCTGCTCATAA
>NW_015150777.1:121927-123189 GCF_000732505.1 Cyprinodon variegatus
TATTTTAAAAAATAGATTACATATATATTTATATTCCCTTTCAAAAGTGGAATAGATATATACTCGAATTAAAGAGTGCATTTAAGTGTACCTGATTATTTTGATGATTATGGCCTATAGTTTATTTTATGCCAAAAGTTTGTTAATCAAATACATGGGAACAATCAAAAACAGATGGGATTTTCAAAACATGTTTTATATGACCTAGAAAACTAATAGGTGAAAGTCCTGATTCCAGACAGGTGTGGTGCCAAGGTAGTTATCGGGAGCGCGCGTGGAGTAGGAAGAGCTGACCGAGTTCACTACTTCTCAATTTCAACGTACTGAACGTGAAATTTGCTTTTGTTACAAGTAAAGTTACAAGTTCCCCCTTGTAACTTTACAAAACAAAGGTATATGTCCTCCAAAGTTTCAGGAGTTATTTTTCATCATAAAATATGTTTATAAGCCAAAAATGAGAAAGTTGTGTCCAATTTAGACAGGGGGGACAAATTGAAGCAGGGACAGGCAGCCTGATCAAATCTACAGCAAACACTACGGTTGATGAAGTTCAAGCCTAGTGTCAAATCCTAATCTTAGGTATGTGTATATTCTGGATGCTGGATGTGCGTAGTTAATAGGGATACAAATTCTGGCAATATGGGATGAAATAAAATGCCTTTGTTAGAACAAAGACTGTTGGTTTTCAGAGAAAAGAGTAGACACTAGCCTGATAAACCAGACTAAATGTAAGATTAAATGTTTAATTTAGTCTGGCCCCGATGAATGAGACATCTGAAGATTGTTGATGAGAACAACCCATTGTTTTGCAGACCATGTCTGTGCCTATTGGCCAACGCTCTGACCAATGAGCGCAACTAACTGACGTAATAAGCATGACAGGATTCTGGTAGGGGAGTGTAAACAAACAGAGGTGTCAAATAACAAAGTACAAATACTTTGTTACTGTACTTTTTAGGTATCTATACTTTACTCCATTACTTGTTTTTCTTCCTACTTCTGACTTCTACTCATTACATTTTCATACAGGTATCCGTACTTTCTATTTCTTACATTTTTAAAACAAACGTTACTCGTTACTCTTGGCTTCAGTTTAATGTTTATAAATATTTATTTCACGTCATGTGCGCCATCCAATGCAGATCATTGACGCCATCCACATCTAGTGAAAACTAGTGTAATTGGATGAGTCATATAATGCAAACACTTAGTGGTTAGCTAAAGGAAATCATCAGAAACAAGCTGGTGTTCTTCAAACTGCT
>NW_015150777.1:123286-129359 GCF_000732505.1 Cyprinodon variegatus
GGATTAAGAAAAAGATGTTGAATTGTCTGAAAGGTCAGACACAGGCGAGAACGTATCGGGAGACGGAGACCAACAAGACCTCCCTCATCCTTGGCCCTATCTCAAAGAATGCTTCTACATAGACAAAAAAAATTAGCTTTTAATTCATATAGTGGCATCTGGCTGTTTTTTTTTAAGGTTACTTTATACTTTTATACTTTAAGTAGTTTTTGGAGCACATACTTTTTCACTTTTACTTGAGTAAAGAGGTAAAGTTGATACTTCAACTTTTACCAGTGTTTTTAAACTGCAGTATCTATACTTCTATTTAAGTAACAAATGTGTGTACTTTTGACACCACTGTAAACAAACAGCCTTTCGTTGAAACGGCAAATACGTCCTAAAAAATGAATAAGCGTAGAGCCTCTTCCTGCTCACGTTTCAATGAAAACCCCAGATCTAATCCTTCCAAAACTGATTCCAAAGCTGAGTCAAATGAGAACTGTTTGATAGTTGTTGCCATCTTCCTTGTGCTTTCTCCAGCGTTGTGCAGCTTTGTCCATTTTGCATCCAGAAATTCAAAACACATCTCTGCGTTGTGATTAGCCCGCCAGTTCAAGGGCCTAGGTCATAGATCGAGGCTAAATCAAAATTGCAGGCAAAAATGATTTTGGCCGCTGGCGGGTGGGGCTAGTTTACTAGGCTAAGTAGTGCTGTCATGACCTGTTTTAAAGCAAACGCTTTTCTTTTTGTTTTATTAGTATCACTGGTGATATTCTGCTATAAAATGTGAAGGGAAGAATAAAACAGAAAAGCTCATCTTTCATAAACATAACACCTTTCAAATTTCACGTTCAGTACATTGGAATTGAGGCGGAGTGAACTCGGTCCTCCAGCTCCTCCTACTCCTCGCGCGCTCCCAACGAGGGGATGCAAATTTTTGCAGGGGCATCAGATATACATCACACACCCCTTCCTCCAAACTCTGCTGTCTGTGTTCCTCCTTTAATAATACTGGCCAAAGTGGTCTGGTCTGTCCCTCTCACTGACAGGCACGCTGCTGCTGCACTGGCAGATTTAAAAAAGAATAATCTAGCCAAGTTTTGATGTGTTTAGGTGTTGTAGTTTTTTAATAAGAGTAGATTGAAGATGCTAAAGGTAGGGAAAAATCAATTAGAATCGCCCTTTATTAATTTCCCGAACTATAAGCTAGAATTGGAAGCCAACTTCAGCTTCGTAAGGAAATTCATGTATTGTCATCCGTTCCAAAAGTCAAATTCAGTATCAAGTATTGATATTTAAATAATTTGATAATAAAGGGGAACGCCGTTTCTTTTACATTGGGCCCTTGATTTTATGTTATTTCATCATGTTCTACTCACCCATATGAGTTTTGTGTCATTTGGAGCCGTTCTGAAGATATTCCTTTAGGTTATATCCAAGTAACGTCTTCCTATGGGCAAACGAGTTGAAGGCACAAAGTAAATTGTTCATAATTTATCATTTATGGTACACCAGCATTCATAACATGTAGGCGAATCACTGTCCCCCAGACATCCCTTTTATATTTATATCTTTTAAAAACAAAGCGGAGTGTGTATGACGTAATCTGCGCGTGGCAGCTACCGTTCATTCATCCTGTCCGCTGAACTGCTGCTAGTTTTACTCACATGCCTGGAAGATGTCTAGTGCTGCTACCACAGATGATCTCGCTCTCGAAATGGAATTGAACGATTCAGATTAGCTAGCCGAATGAATAGAAGGGGTAGAGCATAGCCGCCTGTGGCCCGGGCTGCCTGTCACGACTCTAGTCCGGCACACGGATGACGTCATACACTGAAGAGAGGAATAAATACAGTTAAAGACTTGCAGGTGAATGAATTTAATCCCATGTTATGAAGGGGGAACAGATTATTTAAGGCATCTGAAATATCCATTCTCTCCTCTCCTGCCCCCTTATTTTTGTAAAATAAAGAGCAGCTGTTTCCAAATTCTCAAAAATGGTTATGTGTTATAGCATGTCATTCACTAGAAATGCCCTTAATCCAGTAATCTGTCATATTTTACATTAGAATGGGATTTAGCAGAAAGTCTACACTCATCTTTTCAGGAGCTCTTAATTTTTGTGTCCTGCTATCAGCTGGTTTCCATCCTCTTATATCACCAATGAAAAATTTGTTGCAGAAAGATCTTGGCGTTAAAAAACCACACAAAACAGCTTAAAAAGGACCTCGTTTATTTATTAATTTATTTTACAATTTTCTAAACAACAGCTGCTGATTAAATTGGATGATACAACATCGTCATCATTACAGGAGTTGTTTTTAGCGAGAAATTGATCAGAAGCACCATTAAAATGGTCCCATCCGCCATGTCAGCCTCTCTGGCTTCAATGCGAGCTCCCCACACAGAGGGGACAGAATTTCATACAACACCGGGATAAAGAACGTCTGGAAGTCAGTCAGAGCTTCACATCCCTGGGACATCAGTCTGTTTAGCAACAGCTAGTGGTGACAATTTTTTTTTCTGTGCGCGAATGCTACAGGCTGCTTTCCTGCGCATGCTGCCACCATCTAGTGAATTCCAGTACTGCACATTTTACTCAGCTCAGCTCAGAAGCGAGATCCGGGGCTCTTGGGGAAACATCCTGGGCTTTAGCCCAATTAGCCTCTCCCTAGATCCGCCACTGGTTATCACTATCAATTAAACGGTTGTAGCTCATATTTTACTGATCTAACAGGGATATGAGTAAACAGCCAGTTTCTTTACTGGTTCCTCCTCCTAAGGAGCCCTCCATTGTCTGTCTGCTGGATAGCTTTCAATACAACCAGGATTGTTTAGATCAAAATTTTACATTTCTGTTTCTAAACTGGTTTTGTTCAATGTGAAATTCAAGTTTAGGTTTTGATTAGCTTTTACAAATAGTAGTCAAAATTAACATAAATAAATGTCTGGAATATATAACGTGTGCTATGAATCTATATAACATAAAGGTAACTTAGTTCCTGGAAAAAAGTTTTATAGTGCTGGTAATTATTGAAGTACTTAGTTTGTAGCATATTATTCCAGGCTTATTCAGACTTTAGAGTAGCCATTGGTTTTGATATATACCGTTATTTATTGTAAAGAAATATTTCAAAGGAAGTTTAACTGTTTGATTTTTCAAAAATCCTTAACAAATCTGTTTTGTTTTATTCTTTTCAGTCTGAACTTGAATTTCAGCTTTACATTAAGATCAGCAGCTCAGATGTCTACTCTGAAGTCAGAGCTCTCCAGGGACCAGCAGAGAACCATCTGCTCTCAGCTGGGAAGAGTTAAACTGAAGCTTCTCTACAAGGCCACCGTCCACGGCTTTACTGGTGCCGCCTTCCACCAGCGATGTGACAACCGGTCACCCACTGTGTCTGTGGGCTACAACGCTTCTGGTTATGTGTTTGGAGGCTACACCAGCCAGCCTTTTAGTCAGTCTGAATAGTATGTGAATGATGATCAGGCTTTTCTTTTTGGTTTTACTGGTGGAAAACTAAAAAAATATCCAGTAATTAGTGCTCCTCATGCCGTCAGAATGATTGGCAACTCTGGTCCTTATTTTGGGGAATCCCTAGTTCTTGTGGATGGAAGCCAACCAGTGATACACAGCAACCCAGGAGCTCAGTACAACTTCAATGCTGCAGAAATGCATGGAAATGACCTGAACCTGACTGAATGTGAAGTTTACCAAGTGGAGGGTGAGTTATCAGCCTTTCATTTTCATTGAAATTTAAAAACAACAATTGTAATACATTATCATTAATACATCAATTACACATTTCTAAACTAGGTTAAATATACTTTCATCCATGTCCTTAGCATACACATACAATGTATTTCAAATATGACTTTTCATTATATCAACATTGTCTTGTAGACAAGGTTTGTTATTATAAAATAAAAGCTATAGTTGATAAAGTTCAATTATCAAACTAGTTTTCTTTTTTAACAGAATCTACTGAACCTGAGAAGCCATGGAGGACTGTCATCTGGGAATCTGGGTAGGTTCAAAAGTATTTGCATCCCTTGAACTTTTTCCAAATTGTGTCAACTTATAATCTTTACATTACTGTAAAAATTAGTTTAGTTTAGATTTTACAAAATTTGATTACAAAATTCCAAAACAAATATGTGGTATATAGATATATACTAAACCCCCTTTGCTCTGATACATCTACTGTAATAATATTCAGTGCAACCAACATCCTTTATAATAATGTGATGTGTAAATATCAAATAGGAACACAATTTAGAGAACATTAGTGAAAAACACCTTTATCAAGACCAAGGTCACACACCAGACATATTAGTATAAAACTGTAGCGGAATTAAGTTATAACATAATATCCTGAGCTTTGGGAACAGGACAGGTAGCCAAAGAGTGCTGTAATGAAAGAAGCAGAAGGAGAGCCCATGGCAACTCTAAAGAAGCAACATTCCACTGCATCAGAGCAGTGAAATGAACTCCAGGGCCGCCAACCTTTTACCAAACCTGTGAGTGAGATATTAAAATAGGTTGCACAGGCAACCCTTGTCAGGGTTAGATTGAACGGCTATGAGGATAGGTGCACCTATAGGTTGTAGGTTTTCAGAGGATTTAACTGAAAGAAAGTGGCAAAATGTGGATTTTTTGATAGAACAGTGAATGTTACTGAGGAACAATTAGTGATCTGTAGTTATGTGGAAATATTTTTCACACAATATAAATTTTTTCTATATTCAGGTGATTTTCAGAGAACTGAAGTAAAGAAGAATGGGCCCTGCTAAAATAATTGCATCTTAAATATACTGTAAACAAAGTTTTTCAAGAATTTTATAAACTATTCTATGCATTTCAAGTAAAATAAAGTTATTCCTGGGTAACTGACACTAATATAGGAACCACTGAAATTGAATTCCGTGTAAACCAAGGCTAAGGATTAAAAATCATTCTTATTTTTTTTTTTTTTCATTCAGACCTTCTAGGAGGATGTAGAGTCTATAGAAACTTTCAGTGACTCAAAACAGTACTTCTCTGGATGTCTCATTTTGGAAAATGTCATGGAAATTAAGTTTCTAAACATATTCAATGGACCAAAATAAGGATAAATGAATGAGATGAGTAATAATAAAATAAGAACATCCCTGTATTCCCTCCTCTATAATTCCTGGATAACTGAGCTGTTCAGCACATTTTCTCTGGATGTGGAAGGTCTTCTCTTGGGTGGCTGATCTTTTGAAAAATAAAGTGCAATGGTTCTTTTTCTTTTTTGTGGACCTCCTATGGGTTTGTGAGGCCTACCTGAAAGCTTTAAGAATTTAGATAGTTTTGTTGGTTCAATTAGTCCTAAATTCCAACAAGAGATTATTAAACTATACTGAGCAATAATTATTTTACTTGGGAGCAAAACATAAACTAAAACTGGGACTAAATTGGAAGGATAAACTACTAGAGCAAACATGAGTAAAGCTTACTAAAACAGCACTATAGAGAAAACAAACCATTTGATGTGATCCTACACTCAGTCTCCACATTCATAATTTAAACTGCTGTATATTTTATCAATATTTACTCAAGTACTAGATTGCTTAAAATATTCATTAATTAACAAAGCTAATTATCTTAGTCCAGATAAGATAAGATAAAAAAAATCAAATGACATACCTCGTAATAATAACCTTTTTAATCCTTTTTAATATCTGGCACAGGTCCTTCATCTCCTGCTGTCAGGTGAGCTGGTAAAACAACGGACTGGGAATAAACCTTGCATGTCCTTGCATGTTACTACTAAGGTTTTGTTGTAAACGTGGACTGGATTTTTATTACCATGGTATTTTTATTTATAAATAAGTGGAATGGAGTTGAGTTTTTTTGTCTGTCATTGTTTAGCGTGAAAAATTGCGGATATGGAGTGAGAATGTGTAAAGACACTGAGATACGAGAGTCTCATGGGCAATGGGTAAGAGTTGACAGAGTAGTAGTAGTAGTAGACGGAGAGTTGACTCTATGCATTTAACCCATCCCCTTGGGGAGCAGTGGGCTGCCATTGAGTGGCACCTGGGAAACAGTGTGAGGATAAGAATA
>NW_015150777.1:129849-132917 GCF_000732505.1 Cyprinodon variegatus
AAGTTGATGGAGAGCATCCAAACCTACAAGCCCACAGTCAGTTCTGTGTCCCAGGCTCGAGTTTTACTCATTGGACCAGTTGGAGCTGGAAAGTCCAGCTTCTTCAACTCCATCAACTCTGTATTCAGAGGTCATGTCACCAGCCAGGCCATCTCTGGTTGTTCCTCCACCAGTCTCACCACTCAGGTGTGTCTCTGCTTCTTATTTATGCAGATTTTTGCATCTCATTTAAATGAAATCCTTCCAGTTGGGTTTTTCTATGTCTAATATTTCACCTTTTCCAGTTTCGAACCTACTCTCTGAAAGCAGGACGAGAAGGCAAACCTCTGCCAATCGTCCTGTGTGATACCATGGGCCTGGAAGACAGCAAAGGGGCGGGGATTGATAATGAGGACATCATCAGCATTCTTAAAGGACATATGCCAGATCGTTACCAGGTGTGATATTGATTATAGCTAGTGGAGATAACTTGTGTAACGTGAAATAGATTAAAGATATTCTTTATTCACACCGACACAGTTCAACCCTGCTGCTCCTCTGCATGATGACGCTCATGGCTATCGCAAGTCTCCAGGCATCAAAGACAAGATCCACTGTGTGGCCTATGTCATCGATGCCTGCAAGGTTTCCATTATGCCCACAAAGTTGAAGGAGAAGCTGGAAGCCATCCGCAGAAAGGCTAACCTATTGGGTCAGTACAATTTATAACTGAAATATTTTTGAATAAAGTTTAAACTCCAATTGTTTACAGCATGTTGTGAATAATCTAATCTTTCTTGATTGTAGGCATTCCTCAGCTGGTGCTGCTCACTAAAGTAGATGAAGCTTGTCCTTTGGTGAAAAAGGATCTGAGAAACATCTACAGGAGTGAATACATCAAGAAAATAGTGAGGATTCTTGTACTTATACAGGAATAATTCAGTCCTGATTATAAATTTGATGAACCGCTTTTGAATCCCCGTTTGAACCCCTCTGTGATCCAGATGCAGGAGGTCAGTGCTAAGGTGGGTGTACCTCTGTCCTGCATTGTTCCAGTGAAGAGCTACAGCGAAGAGTTGGAGGTGGACTTGAACTGTGACATCCTGCTGCTTAGCGCCATCATCCAGATGCTTCGCTTTGTTGATAACTACTTTGATGAGTTTAGTGACCAACTGAGCAATGATGAGTTAAAAAACTAAAAATCTGTATAAAGAAAACCCCTGAACAATTGAAAAAAGAAAAAAATAATGACAACAAAAAAGAAACGGGGGTCAATACTTTTTCAATGTATTGAGTCAGAATAAAGGATCATATTGTTCCCCATGATGATGACGAAGGTACTTTTTATCAGTTTGATTAAACGGTATAATTCAACATGGAAAAAAAACAGAAAAACGGCTGTTTTCTCCTCAGAAAACGATTCGTTTTCCCGTTTTGTGGTTTCTGCACATAAAACCAAAATCCATTAAACGGTTGATTTTGTTTTTTTTCGTTTTCGCCCCCAAAACGGAAACGCCAGTCAATTTTCGGTTTCAGAAGTGGGCGTGGCTTTCAAGCCCGCCGGTCCGGTGCCCTTCAAAATAAAGGCATGGCATGGAGAAACTTTCGTTGTATTTCCTGCCCTCATCGTAGCTTTTGCTTGTGTTCGAAATTAAAGCAGGTCTTATACATATATAAATATATACATATATTTAGATGTAATATATATTTATATTTTTTATAGCTACAGGGTTTACTCGGAATAAAGTCATCAGAGAGATTTAACTGCGACAGAACAGACATGGTAAATTTGACACTCACGACAGGTATTTTAAATGACCAGCAGATGTCGCTGTGCATCAATGGGACAATTAATCGCAATATCAAGCGTATTTTACCACCTCATAGT
The DNA here is from genome assembly GCF_000732505.1 of Cyprinodon variegatus. Lineage (NCBI taxonomy): Eukaryota > Metazoa > Chordata > Actinopteri > Cyprinodontiformes > Cyprinodontidae > Cyprinodon > Cyprinodon variegatus. Next base: position 131,717 of record NW_015150777.1, read on the forward strand.
CAATAAATGGAACATTTATGAAACGGAGTGCTTTGTGAGGAACTTCATTTTTGTGGCGGTAAAAATCTGGATAGAAATCGAGATATATCTGGGAAAACAGCCAATACAAACAGGAGTGAGGTAGAAAAAAATTATCCCTGCATTCCCATGCCTGAGATGTTTGTACCTCTACGGCAAGATAATATTCTTATGTAAATACATAATGATAGGATACTATGCAAACTCAATTTTAACAGTCTTGCCGGGGCTGGGTGATTTGATTCTGCGCTGGCACATCGTCCTGCGCTTGAGTTCAGATGTGCATAAAGGTACATGTTGATTCGCACTTTTTGTCGCATATGAGGGGACATGTAACATCAGGGGCTTTGGCTCAGACCCGTCATTTGTCCTTGTCCCTTTACAGTCTTTACGAATTAATTCCGTCCGCTCCAACAAAATCTGAGAACGTGAAACTGAGTCTTTGGCATGCGTAATTACGCAGAGCACCCTGCGCAATAGAGATTTGTCTGATCAAGGCAGCGATTGAGGTGACAAACCTGTCGCTGTGAAAGGGGATGAAAATGATTATAAACGTTAAGAGGTTAGAATTGATTGGAGTTGAAAAAAATACTTTTTGTTGCAGTAAATTCTATTAGAATAACTGTCATTCTAATTTATATTTTAAGATTCAGTAGGATCTAGAGTTTTTCAATATTTTTAAGTAATACATGAATTATATAGTTAGAGTGAGAGGTATTTAGGTATGAAGGACCAACTCTGCCATATTTAAATAAGCATACAATTGCCAACAAAAAAGTGAGACATAAATGTATATAACTCTTAATTAGCTTCTTTATTTATTTGCCTTTGTAATATTTACCTTATTTATTTTTCTGTCCTTTATAATCTTCAACTTTATTTTTTAATTACTTATATTTTTAAGTATTTATTTATGTGCATCTTAGAATATTTTTGCCTGTTTTATTCTTCCTTTGTATTTTTTTACCTTATTTATTCGCCGCTGTTTATTTCTCTATGCCCTTTTTACATTTCTCTATGCATTTCTGCCTCATTATGCAAATGAGGAGGGGGTGTGCCCTAGAGAGTCAACTTCTTCTCATTGGTTGGCTTGGCGGCCCATCTTCTTAACTCACAGAGCTCAGAGTACTAAGTTAAATGTTCTCTTTTCTGTTGCTGTTGTTCAATAAAAGTATGTTTTAAG
>NW_015150777.1:135244-154886 GCF_000732505.1 Cyprinodon variegatus
TGTTACAACACACTGGTGGTGAACACTTAATTGCCTCTTCAGTGCTGTAGAGATGGTGTGAATAGTTCTTCACTTACAGCAGCTTGTGCAACATCCTATCTAGACTCGGCTCTAACATCCAAAGCTATTCACAGCACAGAGCAAGTTTCTTCAAGTCTATGTTTCTGCTGCACCAGCAGAACCGTCATAAACATTTTTCTACGTAAAAAGTTCTACAAGGCATTGCTCATCCTTTTTTGCATTGTGTTCTGTTTTCTTTAAAAGGGATAAACACTAGAGTTATGTTTGAATGACTTCAAAACAAAATAGGAAGCACAATTCAGACAAAAACACAAGATGAAATATAAACCAATTTAATAGCTGTACTGATCCAACAAAAAAACAACAACAAGTAGTTAGCCAAAAACTTTTAACATATTGAACATGAACCAATCGAATAATAAAAAAAAACATAATACATTAACATAAAATTTTAAGTATTTACTTAAATTTAATTCAGAGAAAAATACAAGATGAAATATAAACCAATTTAATAGCTGTACTTGATCCAACAAATAAACAACAACAAGTAGTTAGCCAAAAACTTTTAACATATTGAACATGAACCAATCGAATAATAAAAAACAAGTATTTACTCAATTAACTTAAGGCAATTAAGTGCTTCTGAGAGTCCTGCTACTTCTGTGTAGCTTGGCAGGTCATCTCTACACTTGAGGCACTGATCAGAGTTGTTCCTCCACTCCTGAACACACTCCGCACATCCCACCAGGCTCCGACAGCAGGAAGTAAACATGGGGCGAGTCATAATAGCTGAAAAAGGACAGATCAGTTTAATACATTCTGCATAGGATGCAGTTCTTCCAGGCTATGCATCTTAACAAAAAAACAAAAACTATATTCCACTATCATAAATGTACAACAGAAAGCACCTTGAGTGCCCCAGTGTGGTGAATGGGCCGAACTTATGAAACACTTTTCCAGTCAAACTGAAAACTCAAAGCTGTACACTGGAGCTACTTTCTCCCAATTGCACTGAACAACAAGCACACATCCATAAACCGATACGCAGGACGGCAAGCAACTCGGAGTTCAGTGTCTCGCACAGGGATCCATAAACATGTGAAAGGGAGAGGCTGTAATCGAACACACATCCTTCATCAACTACTCAAACCATTGAGCCACAGTCACGGCATTGTCCATTGTGTCTTAGGTTACTTTTTTGGTCAAAATTAAAGAACAAACTCAAAACAATTTGCAATACTGACATGTTATGCATAGGTGACTAATATGTAAACACGCATAATGGAAACATTACCTCTGCAGATCAAACAGACAAAGGCCTGTTTTATTTCTGGCCAAACTGGAGACAGGTTCCGGCTCTGGGTCACAAGATTATGAATATTGCTGGTAACCTCTTCTAGCCCTTGAGATGCCTCCAGCAGTTCCTCCACTTGTTCACAAAGTTTTTTCACTTCTTCATTTCTGCATTTGGCACATTGAGCATTGGATTAGCAAATTAAAAAAGACTTATGAGAAGTATGCACCTGCAATCTTTTTTGCCTGATAATATTGTTAAAAGGGCTATGACAAGTGATGTTTGTGTTAGAAATAATGACTATTCATGATTTGGTTTGACTTAATAGTAGTTGGAATCAAATTCTCCAAAAAGTCAACTGGTTACAGTATACCAGCAAGAAATCAAAGCATAGATTTTGACAGTGTCAGGTCAACATCTCACTTTAATTTGTTGTATGTCTGGATTTAACTGCTGGCTCCATTCATCCGACTCAGAATTTGGTTAATGAATATGTAATAGCCACATTCTACCATAGGATGGCGTGTCCTGGAATACGAGTACTCTTGTGCCCTGCCAAATCTTCAGATCAGTGATGGAAAGTTTGGCTCAGTTCCCAAATAGCTAGCTTTATCCCTAAAGCACTCTCAATTTTGCAGTATCTTTTGTAGCCTTAACTGTTATGTTAACTTTACAAAAAATAACTGCTAATCTTTTACCACTCAAATCAGTAGTTCTTGATGATACTTATATATTTTCGTTATTTATGCTTTATTTAAACTGCAGCCAAATGCTGTTTTATTTTATGTTTTTACATTCTGCAAAGCATTGCAATCACCGTGGTGTCTTTAGTTGCAGTAGCAAATTTTCCCTCCATTTTCAGTGAATAGTAAAAGCCTATTTTATAAACTTTTATGCTTTGCATGGCCTACATACTGGTAAAAATAAAATTTTGCCAAATTCTATTGAAACCTTGGAGATCCCTCTTTAGATTTACTTCAAATCATCGGCTCTTAGAGCCAGCAACAGCTGATGTCTAAACCGCTGTAGTGGGTATAGTGTGCTTAGAGACATTAAATGCACTTTGCATTCCAGATAAAGACAGATCTTTGCTGTTTCAACCCTAACTTCTGCTTTACTTGGCTTATTGTTGTGTGTAAATGACACAAAACAAATCAGACAAGCCTTGGAAGAAAAATTTGTATTTAAAACACATAATTTTATAAGTTAATATGCCAAATAAGCATATAATATCCATCAGGCTCCTCTCCTGTGGAAATACATATCAGTTTTGGTCCATGAGGCACCCTGTCTACTTTTAAGACTAGGCTTAAAAATTCCTGTTAGACAAAGCCTTAGTTAGTGATTGTTTAGGTTATTCTGAGCAATCTCAACAGATATGCTGCTATAGGCTTAGACTGCAGGAGGACAACAACGTCTATTTTTAGTGCTCTGCTGAGTTTTCCTATTGTTCTGCAATTTACTATTTGTGTTTATTTCTACATTTAACTTTTTGTTCACCCTTTTGGTTTTTCTTCATAGTGGCACTCATGGTCTAGCACTACATTTGCTGTGACATCATCCAGCGGATGACGATCATCTACTATTGCCATCTAAAATAAGACGGATTCCTGTATAAACCTGTGCTTTATTGCATTTCCGCTCTATCTTCTCTAATCCCCAGTTGGTTAAAGCAGATGACACTTAAAGGTATTTTGTCTGAAACCAACACAAGTGGTTTTACTGAAATTCCTACGATTTTCTAGTGGGTGTATGGCACATACCTACGTATCACGTAGACTACACCACTTGAGCCAGCTCTTCTAAGCATAACATTATTAGTGCTGCGTTGGCTGTGATGAGTATGTGTGTCCTTTACAGCTCATTACAAACCTGAAAAAACTAGAGTCATTTGAGTGTGTAACAAATACCTGTTGCTTGAACGGTGCCGGTGCAATTCTCGAAAAGTCGATGTCTTGACGGCCAAAACTTTTCTGGCATTTTGTTTCCAGTACACAGACCCTTCCAAGAAGAAATGCAGAGAAAACAGAGTTAGCTAAAGTAAAGAATAATGTAATGCCGCTACTTACAACATTAACGCTATGGAATAAGTGGTATGATTTTGGTGTCTGTGAAAAAGTTATATATTCTAATTACCAGTTGTCCCTTCAGACTCAACAATTTCATTCCCGAGGGTGTCAGTGAGGGTGTAGTCCTCCTCATCTGCCATGGCAACTTTTAATTTTGACAATATGATGGACACAGTTGCCTCTGACTCAGTGAAACACACCATGACCACACGTGTTGAAACAAGCTTTCCCTCCTTCACCTCAGACACATGGAGAGCCCTAAAATGCATTAACACGAATAAAAGAAACCAGCAATATCATACCACATTCATTTAGTAAAAACAGCACAACGTTCAAGTCCATGTAAGACTTTCAATGCACAGCACTTTGTGTTGTGTCTTAAATATAAGAAGAAGAAATGCATTAATGTCCCACAGTTGGGGAATTCAGGCTTTAACATCTAGTTTGTCAGTTTGCTTAAAATGTAATTCTACAAGGATCATCTTCAAAGTTAAGAACTAAAGTGATTTAATTTGTATTAAACACAAACTGTTAACATCTGAACACACCTTTGGAATGACCTTTGTGTGGAAGCTGATCTCGCCACTGTGATCAAGTTTGCCGTGGGTGGCGTGCCACTACGAAAAGAAAATGGGCGATATGTGCTAAGGGAGGTAGTGTGGTCTGATACTGTTTCCGTAGTCTCCCCTGCTTCGCCATGGACTTCATAGTGCTCATGGTTATGTAGGTCAATGGAGCTAAAACTTCCATTTTCAAGGGGAAAAAATGCAACATTTGCTGCATCTGTAAGGTACAGACTGGATGCGTTGATCTATGGAGGAAGAATAAAAAATATATTAAATCAACACTGCAGTGTATGTCAGTCCAGACTCATAAATACATAGAAAAAATTTTTTAATATATTAATTTGTATCTATCCATAGCGGTAGTCAAAGGTAACACACAGGGAATTCTTGAAATCTTGATCAATTCACAGTTCAAAATATTCTGCGAATGAGGAGAAACAAAGGTTTTTGTCATACTCTTAGGATGAAGTCTTATTTTACTAAGGCTGTGAATACGAATTTAAAAATCCTGTCTGTAAAAATGTAAAGAATACAGGACAATAAAGTTTTATGTCTAAGTCTCCTGAAGTGTGAATTCTTATCTAAGACTAAGAGAAAAAAAATACTTTTAGAAAACAGTACTACATTTTTAAACACTCTTTACAGACTACGGATATAGTCAGATTCATTAAAACAGGTAAGTGGAGCCTTTGAAAAATGAAAATATTGAATTTAGCATAGGAGCTTCTTCTGGACACAAACTCAGTATTACTGTGACACATTTGTGCTTCTGCTTTGCAATCAGACTTCCTGAGAAATTCAAATCTGGATATTTTGATGTGAAATTCAATACTTTGCCCTTTTTAAAAGGCTACAGTTAATTAATGCAAAGGTATGACACGATGGTATGACACGATGTGCAAATTAATGCAAAGGTATGACACGATGGTATGACACGATGTGCAAATTAATGCAAAGGTGACAGCATGTTCTGTTTTTTTTTTTTGTTTCTTTTGAAACACAGGAGGATATATAAGCTACTGTTGTGCTCCAGTGATCTCCTTCACCGAGACAATTCCCAAGTAAACTTCTTAAAACCAAGATTCAATTATTGATCTCCACTCTGAATCCGGTAATATTTTTCAAAACAAAATGAACTTGGTGATCAGCTAACTCAAGTATCCAATACTGTGTCTGCTGTAAGACAACGCTGTGATGCACAGTAGTGATCATCTGAAAGCCCTTCGGTTTGATTGACAGCTTTGATCGTGGGGATGAAATAGCAGAAAATTGTACCAAGTGACTGCTGTAGGCAGTTTGTGACGTCCTATAGCTATTATACCAAATTGTTCATTGCATCTAAATATTCTTAGTGTGGTTAAAAGTAATGTCATATTCTGACAGGATGTATGTTTGTTGCAAATAACAACAACTCATACATTTTAATAATTGTTTTATTACCATATACAAAAACACAGGTGTACACAAACATATATATATATATATATATATACATATATATATACATACATACATATTGTTGGGATCCTCAGGCTTGCCCACCAGAGGGCGCCGAGGATCCTCTTCTGCTCTCTTTGTTTTTCCCTTAGGTTTGGAGTTACTGTGGGGATCTGGAGATTACCCTCTGTCTCCAGCAGGATGCGCTGTGGGTCTTCTGGAGCTGGAACTTTCCTGCACACCTGTTCCTAATCCTCTCATTAGAAGACCTCTCCTTTATAAGCTCCTGCCTGACCTTGATCCCACGCTGCAGTGTTGATCTTAGTTGGTTAGCTTCCTGAACCTTCTGCTATAGACTGAGTCTTGGTTGTTCCTAGGTTGAGACCAGATTCTAATCTCTCCTTTTCTGTGCCTCTCAGGAATCCTGTCTCCTCGTGAAGCTCTGGATGAGCTTAAACCCCAGTCTCCTCGTGAAGCTCCTGTCTCTTCGTGAAAGCTCTGGATGAGCTTAACCTCCTGTCTCCTTGTGAAGCTCTGGGAGAGCACCCTCACTGGAACCCTGTCTCTGGTCTGCAGCTCTGGCAGGGCTGTGTCACAGAAAACCAGTCTCAAGTCAGAAGCTCTTGGAAAGCCCAACCTTCTAACCCGCCCTGTTGAGCCAACCCGAGGATCCCTACGTGGTTTGAACTTGAAGACTTCTTTGAGGAGTTTCCCTAGAGGTTCCCATGTGGACTATCCCCTGTTGTTCTCAGTTATCCAGCCATCCCCCGCTCCCCGCACAGACTCCAGTGAACCAGACCCAGACCCATTTCAGTCCCAGTGTTAAACTTTGTGATTTTGGACTTTATTAAACATTTTGAACTTTTCCCCTGCCTCCTCCGTGTGTGTTCTGCATCTTGGGCTTGCCTCCGTTAACCCATCATGACACATATATAGATATACATATATGTATGTAAATGTATATGCATTACTGTGTGTGTGTATATATATATTTTGTTGAGTGTTTTATGTAGACACTCCTCTTTTTAATTTCTTCCTATTTTTCTATTTCAAAAGTTAGAAATTCATTATGACATTACTTCAGCAAGAGATTTTGATATACATATCGGTTGATGATGAACAAAACTGCTAAAGTGATGAGTAAGCTTGAAAAGTTTTACGGTCTGATGTTCTGTTGTCAGTATTTCAAACTGGCTATGAGATATCAGAGGTGTTTTTCTTTTGCTAGGGTCAATTACAAGTAAATAATGTAGTTGTAACATCAATGTTTGTGTAATTTATTAGTAAATGTTACCACAAGAATATTTATTTTATTTCTTGAATTGTCTTTTAGAATTTCTTTTTTTTTCAATTTTGTCTCATCTTAAGAATGACTAAATAAATCGCCTAAATAAAATTTCTATCCGTCAGACTGACTGTCTGAGGGTTAAAATGACATTTGTCCTTTAAAAATTATAGGAGTGTAACAACTAATTATAATGAACTTGCCAGTGATTAATTTGTGTCTTCTGGAAAAGGAGGTGCATTTAGCCAAAAAATTAAAAACCAACCTGAAAGATGCGTGAGATTCTATGAACGCGCATGTCATCAAGTCTCAGCGTGATTCTCTTGTTTCCTCTAAAAAGTACAGCCGTCTCCATTTTCCCCACTTATGCTGCTAGTAAAAATGCCGGAGGTGAGGAAGGCTACAGAACTTTTCACAAGTGGCTTCTGATGGCAGTCTTGGCGCAAAACCTTTGGCGGTTTGCTAACGCGCAAACCGGATGCGGGTAAAACGCGCGAAAAACCTATCCAGTACAAATAGGGCTTGGTCGTCATGACGTAATCACTTGAAATGAGGAGTTTTGGATGGACAATTGAAAATAAAATAAAAAAAATTAAAATGAATAGTTTAGAAATGAGTCAAACAACACCAGTATTAATTATACCTCCCTGGATTCTACCAGAAGCAACAGTAGATATGTCAATAATGGAAAAGAAACAAGATAAATCAAGTGCTGTAGATAGATGTTCAGTGCAATTACATTTAGATAAATATTATCAATATGTTCAAATTTATACTGATGCATCAAAAATAACTGAGAAACTAGGAATAGCATTTGTAGTAGCAGAATTCAATATAAAAATAGGAAAACGAATTACAGATGGATTATCAGTATACACAGGAGAAATGTTGGCAATATTATTAGCTTTACAATGGGTAGAAGACATAAAACCATTAAAAACAATAATATGTTCAGATTGAAGCTCTGCATTGTTTTTTTTATCTGATCTGGCCGTATATAGCACGAGTTTCCCATGTTTCTATGTGTTTTGCAGTTTTCAATCGGTTTTCACCTGTCATAAATTGATTGAAGGCACAGTATAGTCACTCAAAGGTTATTTCTACCTAAATATGACTAGATTNGTTACTTGTCATTAATGTTTTTTTAGTTTTTTCCAAATAAGGTATATGTAATTTCCCGAAGACTAACAGATACCTTTATTCAAAGTAGTAGAGACGTTTTTTTCCTTATTGAGAAGGGTTATAATTTAAGCTCTTCATTTTTATTTGTGTTGATTTTGTTTCATAAATGTTGTAATTGCATTCTTAAACTTCCACTAATCTGGACTAGTGGTTTAAATGTTGAAATTGCACTGTTTCAGTGTGTAAGTTTGTATGACTTTCTCGCATATTTCAGTAGTGACTATATTACCAGATCTGTGTTGGATGTGGTGTATATGAAATACTGAGTATTTGTTGGCTACAAGTCATACCAACCTTTTTTCAGTACAAATTCTAATGCAGTACAGCATAATGTATATTTAATATTTGTACATGCTTTTTTAAATTTAAATAGAGCCATATATAATCTTTACAACACTGCTCGAAGTTTAAGTGGCGGTTTCTGTACTGACCCTGCCCCAGAAGTTGTTTTGAGCGTGTTTGTGTAAGCTAAATATTGTTGATCTTACAAATGAGTGTATTTCTGTAATAAATGTTGAAACTCTGTTTCAGAGGGTTATACATTTTATTGTATATTTGAAAAAGAATTTGAAAAGTATGATTCCGCTTAGAGGGCTGCTCAGTGGCAGTAGGTAGCACTGCCGCTTTGCAACAAGAAGGATTTCACAAAACAGATGTGGACCAGTTGCAGAGGAATCTCATCTAGTGTGAAGTTTATTCACAGTATGTGTTGCATGGTTTACAGGGCTCGATGTTAACCATCGCCCGATCCCCCGGGGCAAGTAGTTTTTATTGTTGGGAGAGTACAAATTTCATTGCATTTGCCCGCCAGGCAAGTGCAATGATCGCAAAAAAAAAAAAATATTTATCACTCAAAATTACTTTAAAATCACAGATGAAAACGACCCAGAAGCTTTGCCGGCGCCATTTTTGTTGTTTTGTACACATTCTCGCATGATTTGGAAAAGCCGCATGATTTGAAAAAGCCGCGTGACTTTCTGCCAGATGGCATGATTTTTGTCCGGGAATTGGCGTGAATCTGACACATTTTTTATATAATCATATAATTACGAGATCTTTATCTCATAATTATGAGATCCTGATCTCAATATTTTGAGATCTTATCTCATAATTACGAAATAAGATGTCATAATTATGAGATAATATGTCATATTTAGGAGATCAGGATCTCATAAGTATGAGATCTTTATCTCATAATTATATGATTATATAAAAAATGTGTCTGATTCACGCCAATTCCTGGACAAAAATCACTCCATCTGCCGGAAAATCACGCGGCTTTCTATCACTTTATCACTCAAAATTACTTTAAAATCACAGATGAAAACGACCCAGAAGCTTTGCCGGCGCTATTTTTGTTGTTTTGTACGCATTCTCACATGATTTGGAAAAGCCGCGTGATTTGAAAAAGCCGCGTGACTTTTTGCCAGATGGCGTGATTTTTGTCCAGGAATTGGCATGAATCAGACACATTTTTTATATAATCATATAATTACGAGATCTTTATCTCATAATTATGAGATCCTGATCTCAATATTATGAGATCTTATCTCATAATTAAGAAATAATATGTCATAATTATGAGATAATATGTCATATTTAGGAGATCAGGAAGGACAGTCATTGCTGATCTCTACTCAATGAATAAGTGGGTTGCTGGATTAAATATGATTTTATTTCCTTTTAGGTATGTGATAGAGGTCTGCGCAGGACAGATTTTCCAGTCCCGCTCCCACAAAGAATTATGATTTTCAGTCCTGCTCCCGCCCGCACCTGTAATAGTTTTTCCCGCTCCTGCCCGTAATTCCAGCATGATTCCAACATTCACCTACTGCTCAAGGCAATTCGTATCATTAGTTTGAGGAATTAAACAGGCAGTGCTTAGCTAAGCACATTACTGGGTGTCTTCCCCGCATAGTGCATGTCGGGCGTTAGGTGGCACGAGCTGCAATATTAAGCACATTGTGATGTATATATATGATAGACATAGACTGATCATTTATGACTTTATTTTACGATTTAAGAATTGTTTTTAGTTTGCGGGACTGCTGCTTATCACCGCTCCCGACCGCACCCGCAATGAGCTTTCAATTTTTGTCCCGCGCCGCACTGCGGGACTTCCGCGGGAGTGCAGGGCTCTAGTATGTGACGCTGGGAAATTTGGACTGAATTAATTTTAATTTGTCAGCATTGTATGTTTTTAGGTGAAGAAGCCCACTCTGACTGCAGGGTTAGAAATATTTACGAATTTGAAGTGGCCCTTTTGACATTTATTATCTTAACTGAATATATATTTTAGATGTCTCAAATGGATTTCGTCCTATCAAAAATAAACATTTCAGATATCTGAAAAGTAATTCTTACTAGTACAAATGATATTACATTTCCAATTCATGTGTATTAGGCTTTTATGTCCAGATATCTAAAATAACATTCTTCCTATCTGAAAATAAATTCTGACGAAGATGTAAAGTTACTGCTAGCCATAATGACTATTTCAGATATAAAAAATGAATATGACATCACAGATATCCAGAAATCTAATTGTTGACATCTAAAATATATTTCTTCTTGTAGAAATATAATTACAGATATCAACTATCCATATATGACTAGTTACATTGGAATTTCAGATATCTACGTATTTCACGTCCTGTCCCAGGTTTTTTTTAGAAAGTGAGGAAATGTCCTGATTTTTTAAATTACCTTAATTGGACCATTAAATTTACAGGCACTAGGGCACTGTGCACGACGCTGCGTGTGACGTAATCCCTCGAGCCGCGTCAGTGCGGGCAGCCCTGTTCTTAATCAGAGGCTCTGTTCAAAAACTTGGGCAGCATCCTCCAAGGACGCGGTCTACCTAGACTGGATCCTTCGAAGTCCTTGAAAATAAGGAGACCGGAAGAGTTGTGGCTGTGAATTCGAACAGGTCTACCATTCGGCGTATGCTCTGTTGCTTAGCAACCGTGACAGTTGACACACAAAGCAGGAAAAGAATGAAAGCCGAAGTTTTCAAAACTGTTTGTTTATTTATTTATTTTATATTGTAAAGTGAACAAAGCCTACATTAACAAGAATCCAGAGTGGAAAAAAGATTCCAACCACCAGGAGCAGGAACAAATAAAATCAAATGTAATGATAGAAACCTAATGGGCCTTTCAGACAGGCTGCGACGACCGCACTGCTGCGCTGTGAAACCCATTCTTTTCAATAGCTTGCGCCGCGCCAGGGCGGTTTATCGCTGCATCGAGCAAAGCGCAGCGCACCGCTTCGCGAGCTCGCGCGCAGGCCAGGTCAAAGTTCAACATAGTTGACCTTTGACCGCGGCGCGCCGTGACGAATGCACGTGTGGCCAATAGAAACCGGGCCATCGGCTGGAAAAGACCAGGAAGCAAAATGGAGGAAAAGCTTATACTGTGTGTGTCTGAATTCCCCGAACTATATGACACAAGTTTGCGACTGTACAGGGACATCGGCAGGAAAACAGTAGCATGGAAACACATTTCCAACCAAGTAGGCGTGTCAGGTGTGTTTTAAGTCAGGTAGCTTGTTGGTAGGTAGGTAGGCAATATGTAAATCTAGCTTAGTGTTATGTGTTCTCCCTCAATAGCTCTACATCTATTTTTTTTATTGAAGTAGGACTAAATTAGCTTTCATGTACTATAATTAACACATTTTCTGCTATTATTTAGAGGATGAGTGTAAAAGGCGATGGAAAAATCTCAGGGACAGATATATTAAGGAAAGAAAGACCATGAGAGAGAAGAAGAGTGGTGCAGGGGCAGAACACAAGACCACATGGAAGTATTTCTCCATTATGAGCTTCCTGGAGCCTCATGTCAGAGAGAGGGCCACTTCCTCCAATATGTCCCCATCTCTAGAAGAGAGGTCCTCTGCTCCCCACGTTACTTCAGCACTCCTGGCTGCTCAGTCACCACCACCTGAAACCTTTACCCTTTACCTGACCGAAGTATCTCACAGCTCCCCGTCTACCCCTGCATCTCTGGCCAACGATGAATCTTCTGAGACCCTGCCTGACCCAGTAGCTATTGATGTGTCCCAGGAGCACCCATCTTCCTCAGCTTCCTATGCCCCTGCAGCTTCAGCTGTAGCCTACCATGCCCCAGCAGCTTCAGCCGCATCTCATGCCCCTGCAACTTCAGCAGCCTCCCATGCCCCTGCAGCGTCTTACATCAACGGGCACCCCTGGCTCAAGCAAAGCGGGATCAAGCAAAACCAAAAGTCTTTTAAGTCTAGCAGCACGTCTCAGAAACCTTTCACGTGAAAAGAGGAGTGAAATTAAAATAGAAATCATGACCGCTTTTCACAGGGCTGAGTTTTCCTAAGAAAAACAAAGTCATTCAGTCCTTGTTCTAATACTTAAGTAGTTTACTTAATTCATTGTTTGAGTTTTGATTCATGTTATGATGAATTCTTGCTTAGTGTATAAGCTCTGCATTTGTGTTCCAAGACATTGCAAATAAAGTAATATTAATATGGTATTGAATGTAATGAATATGTTCTTAAGGACGTCAGATTAGTTCTTACCTATATATATTTCAATTAGGAGAATTGTATGAAGATAATGAAAATAATGACTATAACAGGTAATGTAAACTAAAAAAAAGTCAATCACTGCACTATGTCTGTTAAAGTTTTAAGTCAGGAAACGTACATATCACATTTAATTTACTATTTATGGTTATTTGTAAAGTACACATCTAGCAGAAAGATAGAATCACGGTTTTATTGGCCAGGTATGTGTAAACACACAAAGAATGCTGGAATAAATATTTTTATGGAAGTCAGCCCTTTAAGGGACTTTGAATTGATTCAACTCTTGATGCCAGATGGGTTGGGCTGAGTAATCTTCGAAACTGGTAATCTCCTGGAATTTCCACGCCCACCCATCTGGACAAAAATATGCTGTGGCAGATTATGTTATGATTATATTAGGCCATAGAAAGAATGGGAACATTTAGAAAATGAGTTACCTGTTCCCCAATAGGCTATAGATTCACTTGATTTCAATCCAAAAGAACACCTCTTGGGAGAGGTTTAATAGGTAATTTTCATCAATCTATTTTTTGGCCAATTATAGCCTCAGTGTTCTGAATGAAGGGGTGGGTATACCCTAGACCAGGGCACTGACAGAGATACATTTATTTTGTTCAGGTGGCCAGAGGTGATCCTCAGACATGAGAATGCATTTTTTTCTTAATAATTTGTTATTACAGTTTCTAATTAATTTTAAAATTTACTTTTAATTACATGTCAAGCCTAAAGATGATAAAATATGTGTTTGTAATTTGCCATTTATAAAAAATGTAACAAAAATAAAAAAATCTAAAACTCAATTAGGAGTTTGTCAGCAAGAGAATGTGTTCATAAACTGGTGATTAAATAGTTTAAAATCAGAGAAGTAAATTAACACGTCATTTAGCCTTTTACAGTAAAAATTATTTTACTTGGAAAATAAGTAAGAGTTTTTTTTTTTGAAGATTTTAATTTCTCTTAATTCATAACAGCTGTTTATTGATATATAGTTAAGGGCACATCTCCTATTTTCCGTTCTGAAATGGACCAGTCCTTTTATTTTCTGTTTTCAAAAAAGTAACTAACATTTACTTAAAGCTACATTTTGTTTAGGTAATTTTTACTTTTATTAGAGTAACATTTTGTAAACTTTTTCATTTATATGTATGATTTTCAAATCTAATTAAGTATAAGTCACATGGAATCAAGTTTGATACTAGCAAGATGTACAATAAAAATGTCAGTAAGCTTCTAAACCTATGAATCAATGAGACACTTTGTTGTGCTCTTATTTATCTTTATCATCTTGGTTTTATCAGATACTGTGATGTAGAAAGTAGCTTTGACGTATTTCACATGGATCAGTTTGCTTTCATGTGTTGGTGATGCATATCTCTTCCATTTTTAAAACTTAAAAAAAAAGTAAGCAAATGACTTAACCAGCTGCTTTCCTATGTGTCAGAGGTGCCCGTATTCGGCTGTAATTAGGGTTATTATAGTAAAGATATATGTGCCAAATACAGAGCTGTGTAAATGTGTACATAAACCTAAGCAGTGAGGTAAGCAAGAAAGATCCAAGAATAAGATGTTAGTAAACCATAACCCCAAAACCTTCATGAATTTAAAAAACAGTGAAAGAAACTCAGTAGGCACAGTAGAAAATCAAATACTATGGGTTAATCACACTAGAAGCCAGAAGAGAACCTGAAGTTTTCTGCATTTCAAAATCAATTTTGATGTGTGTTTGACTTTTTAGGTAGCTTTCATCTACATTACTTTGTTACATTTTTTCAGTTCACCTGAGCAATTGGTAGACGCAAATACCATATCTAACATTTAAAGACTGGTCATGTAGTTCAACACCTAAGTCTTTATCTATCATGGCTATAAATCTATTGTCATACACAAGTTGAATCTGCATTACTGTAGACTTTGAGTCTTGAAACCAGTTTTGTTTCATCTGGAGGTCTGGTGAATAAAAAACATTTATAGATCTAATAGTTAATGTCAACCATACAACCAAATGAGCTCTACAAAGATGTAACCCCTCTTTGTTCATATTCATTAATCCAGGAGGCTGAAGTTGACAACAAAACCCTTTATCTCACTGTATTTACTCTAACAAGGAAGGAAACTAAGTTGAAACTAGTATGACAGGTCCATTTAGTAATAAATTATGGAAGGGTCTGGGCATTCAGCTGTCAAGTGTAACATTTTTACTGAATGCAACAAATACAACCAGCCGTTGACTAAATCAAATGACTTTAAGAAAAACAAATTTGACAAATTTCATCTAAATACTTGCAAAAAAATCAGGCAGACGGTAAACTTCAGAAAAAGGCTTTAATCTCGTCCAGACTGGAGGATGTGTGTTTCAAAATCTGGTCTATGCCTAATAACTAGTTGGTTTAAACATATTTTTCTGTAAAAACTTACATAATGTGTCTTTAAATAAATTGATTAGATATGGCCAAAAATCTGTACCAAATGCTAAGCAATATAATTATAGAGTTATAGAGTAAAATAAAAATTATTTTGACAATTATTAACTTAGTTTAACACTTTTAAAAAATCAACACTAAGTGGAGTAAAATTAATTGTAAAATTCAGAGTTCCAAGTTTAACACCGTACAGGGCAGGACCATAACCTGGCTCAGTGTTGAAATTGACTTTTGGTGTTAAAGTACAATTTTATATTTATCTCAAGGTGTACAGCCAAAACTTGAATAAGAATTTTGAGGGGAAAAAAAATCTTTTTATTAATTTCAGCACATCAAAAAAATGGCAATAAAATCTTGGCATAGAAAACAAAATAAAAAACATTTGCATTTTTCTCCTTGGAAAAGAAGGATGTTTTTTCATATATAGACCATCTTTTAAATCTAAATACAAACCGCTGAAATATGGTCAGATGAAAATATTCAACATGCATTTAGATTTGTAAGAATAGATCGCAGTGTATCTAAAATTGGAACATATGTAAACTTGTCTGTAACAACCACTTGATCATAAATTCCAGTACATCTATTTATTCTATTTTCAACAGGTTGAAGACAGAAACCTCAACAGGTTAAACAATCTTCCACTTTTCTTTAAAATATGCATTTCGTATGTATGAATTAAGGTTTAGAAAATGTCCTTTTTGCTTATTTTTTGTATAGAAATGATCACTGCAAAATTTTTTTTATGGTTGAATGTTATTCAACCATAAAACTCTAGCTGAAAAAATGGTAGCCTTTTGAGTCATACGTTGAGAAAAAAAACAAAAGCGTTGACGTTATTCCTGACACACATAGTAAACCTTTTGTTTGAAGTCCTCATGCCAACCTAGAAGTTTTCCAGTTATGCGAGTTTCATACCAAAAAAAAAAAACTCTCTCTAAGACACAACACTCGAAGACATTCTGTTCTTTAAATAACACAAATAAAAGGAGAGATTTATGTTCAGCATGTGACAGACAGCATGAGCAGGAAATATGTGTTTGTTTGTTTATCCAAGATGAAAACAATAGACTTCTGTAGTTTGAAGTGCCAGATTGTAATAGATAAACTTTACTTCTTGATAACTGTACACGAAAAAGTTTATTGAGGTGTGCATTTCAGTCATACTAAATACTATTATTTTAAATCCTTCAAGACTAAAGTACTAATAACACACATTAACACTGAGCCTAAGAAGACACAAAATATTGTTAATAGATATTAAAATATATATCAAGCCAAGAAAAACAATCATTTCTAAATAATGAAGTAAACCCATCTTACATACAACAGAGAGCATACCTGACAGAAATAAACAGTATGTATTAATATAATTGTCTACTTGGTTTTCAGTCTTGCCTTTTCTCCCAAGGTTGATCAGTGACTTATATCTGTTTATTCACCTGTTGTACATGAGAATGACTCAGTCATGTGTGTGTTAATGGCCATTGTTGATTTACTTACTAAGACTGCTTTCAGTTCAAAAGAAGCCTATAAGACTTACATATGCCTTATGTAGGGTAGCACAAAAATGCACTCATTATGATAAGAAAGACAAAAGAGCATGACTATAAAATAAATTCATGAAAAGAAATTGATTTAGGAAAAAGTGCATGTGAAAAAAATGGAAAATCATGTCTTAATAAAAAAAAAAAGTGATCGGAGAAATGTACTGAATTTTTTGCACTCGACTACATGGCGCTTTTAGATGCTATCTTTGGCATTTGGACAGATCCCACAGAGGGTTCCATTGTCTATTCTAAAGGTGTTTGGCAGTGCGTGACTATAATGTGCACATCATGAGATTCTATTTAACAGGTGCTGCAGGAATATCAGGTTCTGCCATGACTTGTAGATAATCATACAGCTTACGGGTTTTCCATATAAAAGTAGTACAATGCAGTGCAGAGCAGCATCAGCTTGTAAAACAGCTTTGTAACCTTAAAGTAGGGCATGCATTCATACTTAATCAAGCTAGTAATTATTGGGGTTATGGCACCCCCCACCCAGAAGTATGATCCATTCAATCAGACCCCCATCACTACCACCAAAGTAAATCACGTTGCTGGGATTTCCATTAATGTCATATTGATTTTATTCTATATTTTTATTTTTCATCTAACATATAATGTTTAATTTTAATCATCTGATAATGTAACACCAAACTCCTCACCAACCTCTAGCTGACTAAACCAGCTGCTTTTTCCTCCTAGCGTTCATGGTTTGCTGTAGGCATGCCATAGATTCCCTAGCTGGCAGGAGTTGATGTAAAGATGACATGAGTGCATAAAATGTACACATAATAACTTTTCCTAGTTGGTGATTTTCGTCTCTTTGTAAAAACAGACAAAAAATCAAACTCAGGCAAATCTAGGTCACCTAATGATTTGCATGTGCCACATGCACATGCCTGTATGCCTGTCTGTATGATTCCAAGGTTGAGGAGTAAAGACCTTTCGCAGACCACTGCACCCAACATGACAATTAGTTAAAAAAAAGAGGAATAAAATTTTTATTTTCTCACATGCAGCACATGCAGCAATACAACAGTGCAACCAAGACCACTACCTGAGGCAGGCAGAAGCCTCAATGTGTCACTTCTGAAGAAGTCCAGAACGGCTGTTCATCTCAGAATCATCAGCTTACCTCATTCATTTACCATAAACTTTACACAGCCACTGCCTCGAACAGGGGAGACGGCTACTGTGGAGTCACTGGGAGAATTAGATTATTGGACATGGCCAAATAGGGACAGTTTGAAGTCAGCAGCATAACACATAACAGGTTAAGCTTAGGGGTCAGTCATTGTAAGCTCCAGCCAACCCCTCATTTTTACCCTGCGAGACATACAGTTATTTTTAGTAGCATTTTTATTATCATGATGAGTGACAGAGAGCCACCAGTTAAAGTTTAATAGTCCCAAAAAGATAGAAGTACAAACATTTATCTCTTTGTGATGGAGCTCACAGAGAGATAAATGTTTGTTTTTTTCTATCTATTTTTCTAACAAAAAGGTTGGGCCACTGCATGTTTTGTGTTTGCCAAGTTCTATTTCTGTTTTTTGTGCTGCATACATTCTTTTCTTAATTACACTTTTTCTTTACCCAACCCTTTCAATTGCTTCACTAAGTTAAAACAAAGAACACAAAGTGAACATTCATATGAAACTATGCATATCTAACTACTTCCTTAAAGTGTTGATCTGGTTATTGTTTCTAGAGAAACACTGTCAGCTCGGTTTTCTTGTATTGAACCAAGATCAGTCATCTTACTGCCGGCTGATTAATGGCCTAAACAATGTAACCTTTGCCACACCTTATGCTGGCTGTGCTTAAAAGGAGAGAGGCTGAGCACCTGCTGCATCCAGCATCAGACTCCAGGTGAAGCAGGTAAACTTCTCTAACATTGCTCATCTCTCTTCTTTGATTGATGTTTTGTTTCATAACCAAGATTATAACATTTAACTCAAAAACAAAACTCTACTTTACTCTACCTAGATTCAGACTTTTTCAGGTCATAAGGTTCCCTGCAGAGGAGAAGCAACATGATTCCAGTTTTCCTCTTTCTCCTCTTCCTCTCGATGACAGCTGTTCCACTGGTATGTAGGAAGACAGAAACCTCAAATGCTTCTTTGCACCAAAGAGACGGTTAATATGTTTAGGTATAATGTTTTTTTTCAGCATTATAAACAGAAAATGTCAAAAGTGTAATGAAACAGAAAACGTGGTTGTGATGACATGCTGAAGTCTCTGTTTGTGTTGCAGAGAGCAGCTGACAATGAAAACCAAATTGGTGAGTGCTCAAGTTAACATCAAAAATCCGGAAGGAAAATGTATCACTTTCTCTTGTCAGGTAGACTTATTTTTTCCTTTTCCACAGATGAGAACACAGATCCCACTGAGGTCATCTCCAAAGCAAATGCCGACATAAGTAAGATGACAGTTACACACAATCCTGAGGCTGTAATTTAATTTCATATTTCCAAGAGTAAACCAGAATGAATATTTTTGAACTTGTCCACTGTTGTATTTAGATTAGCCACTAGATGAGAGAAGAAAAACACAGGAAATTAATACAGTAGAGATCCTTAATACAATGTACCCATATTGTTAGAGATAGAGTTGCCAGAAATACAGTAATTAAAAAAAAACATTTTTGGTTTGATAAGGTTGATAAACTGCTATTTCTGTGTTATTTTTTATGGTTTTCAGAGACACCACTCATCTTTGGTGACATTGCACCGAGCAGAAAGAGGAATGCAGTACCATGCACAGCAACGGGCTGCAAATGGCCCAAATCTGGAAGTTATGTCTATATTCCCATCTACATTTCCAATCAGTACTGTAAGCATCTCCAATATCTAATTAATTACAAAGAAATAAAGAGAAAAACTTGACATAATGTTAAGATATTGATTAGACCCAAACAGTATGTTTTCTGTCAAAAGAGAATTTTCCATGATATTTTGTCAAATTTTATCCTAAATCATTTTAGTTCATTATCAGTTTTAGGTATTATTCTTCTGGTTTTGGACTTTGACATAGTTGTATTTGATGAAAGCAAGATTTATTCAATCACTTGTGTTATTCTACACATTTGCCCTGAGAGGTGTGATAAGCAAGATGAAGCATTCTTTAATTTGGGATAACAAAGCTAAAACTTTCCATTTGTCGACCTTTGGTAATTCTAAAATGTTTGACCTCTGTCTGGTGAAATTTAATTCTAATCTCACTAGATCAGAATTAGAACCAGTTCAACCAATCCCCCTTGCT
>NW_015150777.1:156012-157791 GCF_000732505.1 Cyprinodon variegatus
TACTTCTGTGCTTCAAACAGGAAAAGAACACAACTTTAGGAAAGTGAATACTAACAACCAAGGGACTGGCTATGACTTCAACTCGGTTATGCATTACTCTAAGTAAGTATTTCTCTGTCAGTTCATACAAGTTATCTGCTTCTGTTGGCAGTTTTGTATCCCAAAGTGTTTACGAATCAGTTGCGTGGAGCTTTTAGTTTTTAGTCTGACTCTTGAGTACAGCCTGAACATTTTGTTCATTGCTGCGTTCTTCTTTCAGCACTGCCTTTTCTAGAAATGGCCAACCAACAATAATTTCTAAAGATAATCCTAGCCTCAGTTTTGGAAGGGCAGCATCAATGAGCGCCACTGACATTGCCCGCATCAACAAACTTTACGGATGCTGTGAGTAAAACTAATAAGCTTATATTTTCTTGTAACATTTTCAGCAGCTCATATTGTTTTTGTTTTTCTCTCACATAAATGAAGGAATCAACCTCCAGAAACTTCACCTTGCCAGCGATATCCCTGACCTGCTCTGATCTTCTCCTCACACAGAATCTAAGCGTAAAGTTTTAGGTGCTTGATTGAAGTGGTGTTATATTTTATTCTGTTAACGTTAAACCACATATGGGTTTCTATTGGTGGAGGTTTTTCTCATCAAAACATTTTTTGGGAACTGGGGTTGGATTTGAGGGTTTATATATTTTCTAGATTATTTTTTTCTAAAAAGAAAAAGTGGTTCAGTTAGTCAACCTGTAATAAAAGAAGTGGGATGGGCCGGGAATTCGGATACCAGTCTCGGTACTTGCCCCACACTGAAAAAAAGTCCAGGTACGCTGATGGATAAAATTCAGAAGTGATGGTACTTTTGACTACCGCCCCATTTGAAGCAATGCCAAGAAGTATAATTGGATGGAGATACAGATGAACTGTTCCAGGTTGTTGGGATCTATGCTCTTAACTGCTAAATAAAGATGAAGCATTCTAATATCAACGTCTTTTTCTTTATGATGACACCAACAGCAAAAGTTCAAGACAGCAGCACTCTTGATGAACCAAACATCAATATTTTTTGAAGCCTTGTTTTATTTGAAGATGTGTCTGCCTAAGCCATATTAAATTAGATTTTGTCTCATCTAAAAGGGAAAAAATGGGTTGTTATAATTACAATCTTATTGCAATCACTCACTAGTTACTTTTGGAATTATATAGTCTAATAATTAGGTAAACCCCAAGCAATGTACGGATACATATTGTTCATTAAATCCAATCAAACACAAAGATTTAAATTAGTTACAATTCAATATTTACACTTTAGTCCTATTTACCAAATAATGTCTCCAAGTTAAGTTTGTCATTCAAATCAGTAAAACATTTTATAGGGAAAACCTGTCAATTGTATTTAGTCACTGACTTTGCAACATACCTCTACACAATAATGTAGAGACATGGAAGATAATTGTCTGATAAAGATAACAAAACTCCAATACACTGTAAGAAATCTCAAGTAAAACCTTGTGGGTGCTCCCCTCAGACTGTGAGCATAAGACAGGGCAGACACACATGAAAAAACCACACTGTGCTGTTTCAGCACATCTATTAAAGTCCAATCCAATTATATTGTTAAGCACATTAATACAACCACAGATGACCAAAGCGCTGTACAGAAAAATAAATAAATTAAACAGTACAGATAAAAACAGAAGAGCTAAAACCTGGGTAAATATAACATTTACAATCAAATAAATAAAATTGGGTAAAACATAAAAGGAATAAAAGATTAAAAAAAGATTAAAA
>NW_015150777.1:158141-159538 GCF_000732505.1 Cyprinodon variegatus
GCATGCGTGTAAGAAAAAATACGCGGCTAGAGCTTAAAGGTGGAAACGCGAAAACGGCGTTTCAAAATCTTCTCACTCTGAAGGCTTAATAAAAAAAAGATTGTTTACAGACCCCCGAAACGCCGGCTTCGTATGGATGACTTAGGGACAAGTGCTGCGAATTAGCTGTTGCTATTGCACCATGATGCAAACATGGGACTGCTGTTTCATTCAGTTTGTCTATGTAAATGTGTGTCTGTCCCTATCAAATAAACTTTAATAATAATAACAACAGCAGGAACAGCTGAGCAGCTGAGCTGAGAGAACAAGTAGGTCATTAGGATGTAATGAAAGTAGACTTAGACTTAGACAACTTGCTTGTCATTTTGTGTAGTCCCTTCTCTTCATCTCATTGACATTGTGTGCATGCTTTGACACACATGCATCTCAGAAGATCGAAGATGATCGTCAACAGATTTAGTAATGGATTAATCATTTACTGGAGTAAGGAGAGGGTAAAACATTGCTTTAGCTGACAGAGCAACCCACTTAGAGCAGAAACTTTTTTTTTTCAGTTTTATTTTTATTGTCATTACTCTGTCACAAGTATAGAGCAACAAAATGAACTCTCTACATTTAACCCATATCATTGGGGGAGCAGTGGGCTGCCATTGTGTGGCGCCCAGGGAGCAGTGTGGGGATTACGCGTCTTGCTCAGAGAGCCAGAGTGGCAGTCCGTGGGAGTGGGGCTTGAACTCAGAACTTCTCAGCTCTATGCAGTAACCACTACGCTATCAATCCCCTACATTGTTAAAAAAAAAAAAAAAAAAAAGACATAAGTATTTTAAATTTAAGATTAAAAACACTTTTTCATCTGTCAGTATGCTCTATCCATATTTTCTAATTTGTTTATTTACCCACACATATGGAATAAAAAACTACCCATACATATCTGCCAAAATTGAAATTGAAATGCATAAATTTGACCTAAACTTAGTGTCATTTCTTTCTTAGATATATTTATGAATGAAAAGCATCCTACAACCCAAAACTGACAAAATTGAGACACAAGTATATACAAGTTAAAAACGCTAATACAGTAATTAGAAGAAATAAATTCCCTGAAGACTGATAATTTCATTATATAATTGCTTGCTTTTAATTTCACATTAATTAATCTTAGAAATAACAGTTTCTAAGATTAAGAATTGCTGCAGTACCAACGAAAGCTTAAAAAAAAAACTCTCTGCAGGTAAAAAGCAAACAGCAGGTGGTGCTGTTGTCCGATTTAAAAGCAGGACAAAATCTAGCAAGGCTATTCTTGCCCCTTCGGTTTTGTCTTAAGACGACTTTAGAGCGTCCCACAATAGTTGAAAACCTCTGCATTAGGTAATATGGAACTTCATTTTTCTTTTCAT
>NW_015150777.1:162043-188430 GCF_000732505.1 Cyprinodon variegatus
TACTTGGCACTGCCATGACACCTCCTTTATATAGTGTATTTGCCACATGTGTACTTTAGCAATCATCACAGGACATTGTGTATTGTGATTTTTCATGCACTGATAGTTTACCTGGTACTTTGCTATTTTCCCTTGGTCAGGTATGAGATGTATGATGAAGTTTTTTCTATTTTGCATTCTTGGCTCCAAAATGTGACTGAGCCAGCTCACTGGCAAACTCCATCAGGAAGTCCATGCCTGATAAAGTATATGTGCATTTAGAACTGCAGTGTCAGTCTGGTTGTAAAACACAGGGACCCCATCGTGGTGTTACTTGGAACACAGTGTATTCTCACACCATCTCACACCACTCAATGAATAAGATAAGCTAGATGGTATTATGCGTAGCTCACAACATAACACTTGAAGTGTTAATACCAAGAATAAAAAAATCCTGGCACTAAGTGAAACAGAATTTCTGCAATATACCCGAGTAATGAATCCTTTGCCATCTAGAGTTTGCTTGGCTGATGGAATGGACGCTCCTGGCAAATCTTGGTGACTGTGCTAAGAGCTGCAACAACATCAAATCTTCATATGGGATTAACAAAGTACTTTTGATCTAAGTTAGAATTAAATTAAACTAACATTTCAATGACAGGGTGATTTCCAATCAAGTAAAAGGAACAAGCTTCAAAATTAACACTTGGTTCCAAAGCTGCCAACATGGAAAAGCCAAATCAAGAATTGACAGATTTTTTTTAATCATAGATTTGCTGAGAATGCCCCTGTATTGAAGAGACATGAATTAAAAACAAAGAATGAGCATCCTGGAAACTACAAAAACAAAATATTAAAAGAAGAAATCCTCTGAAAATGGAACTTGACTTTTTATAATAACATAAAGTGTGGCTTGTGAAACAATTTGTGAAACAATAAATGAAATGGGCTTGTGGTTTATTTAGTTTTTGGCAGGAGAGTTTAGTGTCTGTCTGTAGGGTGATAACTGCCTTTACAGCTTTGGGAAAGGAACATTTTTGTCTTCATGTAATGTTTCTGAATCTTTCTTGTGATAAAAGTGAGCCAGCATTTGAGGAAGGATGGTGTTAAAGGCTGAGCTGAAGTCCACAAAAAGCATCCTAAGGTTCTTGGTGTTTAAATGCTGCAGAAGAAACCTGTACCAAAACTAAAGGCTGCCTGAGCCATGGTGTGCTTATGTATTCCGGCAGGATCTTCTTGATTTTCTTCTTAATTACTGCAATCCAAAATAATAGGAAGAGGATCAGTGGTGCATGTGATGGATGATTTATTTGAACACAGGTGGGCCTCAGGCAACAATGACTCTGGAAGCCCTAGGTAGAGGTAAAAGATGTCCAGAAAACCCTTGCAAGTTGTTCAGCACAGGATATCAACATCTGATCAAAACACCATGTCAGGACTTGCATCATTGTTGATGTGGATGAGAGGCTAATGCAGCTCTTCCAGGTGAGATAGATGTTAATAGTGCTTTCTCGGCTTATATTTAATCAGAAGCAATGAAGACTTAACCTTATTTTGACTTTAATTTGTGGAAAATATCTTGTTGAGTTGAACATATGCTTTGTGATAATTTTCTAAAAGGTTGATGATTAAGAAAACAGATTATTTAAAATAGCCTTTTTTTAGGTTTATCTTAGGTTTACAGAATTATATTAAATTAAAAAACAGGTAGGAGAGGAAAAGGGCATTTATTAGACATGCTATTGCTGTTAAAATCATCCATTGTAGTTGAATAAAGAAATAATGTTAATAAGATTGGGTTGAAGTTAACATTATGCAATTGGCAAATATGTTTTCACATTATATCCCATGATTAAGAAAACAGATTATTTAAAATAGCCTTTTTTTAGGTTTATCTGGTCATCTTAAATATTTACATGTGGCAAATATACATATCTCAGAAAGAGTGGATGCAGATAGTTAGCTTTATCAGTTAGTGGTTTGTACATCCTAATTTATCTAGAACGCTGAAGTCATTGCAACACTTCCTCTGTTCTTAGCAGGAAGTTAAGATCCTCTTTACTGGAAGTTTAGATCAGGGTTATATTTAAGCATTGAGCCTCTGCTTAAACACATATTGAAAACTAAAATTAGAAAAAACTTTCAGGTAAAGGTCATAACAGTATCTTCTATCTATCTATCCTCTTATCATGAATGCTTCTAAGCAGAGTGACAGTCCGGGACTGATCCAAAGCAATAATGATCATTTATTAATTTCAATCAATGCATAAATTAATACTATTTGAGTGTTGTCTAATTAAAGTACAGAATTAAATTAAATTAAAAAACAGGTAGGAGAGGAAAATAGGTTGCAAAAATAATTCAAAATTAATTATTAATGTTTTTTTACCCTAAGAAAAATATTCCCACATTGAAAGTATAGATGTATGCAATATTTTGGATTTGATGAGTCGTATCTCTCAAGATACTTTGATGATTTGAGGTATGAATACAGCCATAATCATAGCATAGTTGAAATATGTAAAGTTCCATTTAAGGGGAGAAATGCATGTAATATGCTTTAGGACTTTATATTACTTGTACCCTTTTTAAATTTGATTATGCAGCTTTTTACCAAATTATCACAAAGCATTCTAATGATGAAACGACCTAAAGGCTTGTTTCTTGATGAACATTTGGAGCTGCGTCCTGAAAATATCAAAAAGACAAAAGCCAGCAATTCAGTTGATAAAGGATGCATAAACATCAAAACACTAGAGAAACCTTTATTAGATGAGGGTTTTCTATAATGATAGGGACTTGAATGCTTGTCAATCCAGTTTTCGTTTCCATGGAGATTTTTGGTGATAATGCACAGCTGAACAGCACATTTTGTGCAGTTGATTTTTATCTGTTTTTCAGTGTAAAGCTTGGACCTTTCCTTGGTGGTGAATGATCATGGGTCTTGGATTGGTTTGCCTTTATGTGCATCTGTGTGGCTGCACATATTATCCTCCACTCTTTTGAAAAAAACTTAATGCTGTTTGAATGAAATTAAGTTCCATAGTGCTACAAATAATAAAACATATAATTTTTTCCCCTCATAGTCAGCGGAAACATGCAGGAATCTCCTTTATAACTCTGATTCATATGCATTCCTTTCTTGTTCTGTGAAAGGATCTAGCTAAGATTTTTAAAAGGCATTAAAATAACATTAGCCATTAAAATAACATTTATACATGATATATCTGGTGCTGACATAATTATTAGCATGCCTTTTTGACTAATATTTTTTTTAATAATGCCCCCTGACCAAATTCCTATCTCTAATCTGGCAACTGACCTCCAGAGATACATACAAACATTTTTTCTTCATCAGCATGCTTGGAAAAATTAATATACTATATGTAGTTTTAGGAATTTATTTTGTTTTATTGAAAATAAGAACATACATATGATTATGTGGGAGTGGGAAAAAACATGAGACTGACATGAAAGACAGAAATCAATGGGAAAAAAACTACAAGAGCTCAAAAACTGGCTGGAGATACCATCCTAAATAATCATCCGGCAAAGAGTGATGATCCTGCAGCTCCCTTTTAAATGCCAGTCAGTCTGATGAGAAGATTGCGGCCAGGTGTGCAGCAACCAGAGCAAACAGAACAACAGATTTCTTTTCTGAAAACAGGAATTCTCACCCTGAATTCTCTACCTGTTATGCAAGACAATTCTTTTTTAAGGTTTTTTCCGCTTGCATACAGTACAGACTGTTTTTCTTAGATATAGATGTGAATATATAGATTTTGAAGTATTATAAATAAATAGGTGTGTGATCATATGTCAAGATTATAGATTATATCTATATTTTGTAATGGTTCTTCCCATTTGTTGTGACTCTTGAGTTTTCTGTTATCAGTTGTTCTGTTTTGTTCTTTGATTTATTTTCCATTATATTTAAGCATTCTTTAGTTACTCTCTGTTTCCACCTTGTGCTTGTTTCCTTTCCCCTTGGCTTCCTTCTAGTTAGTTCCACACACACCTGCTCCTTATTCAGCTCATTAGTCCGTTCTTTGTTCTGTTCTCCTTGACATACTCTCCCTCTGCAGTCACTCAGTGCTGGTTCCTTGTGGTTACTGAAGTTGTCTTCTCAGCTCCCTGGCTCCTCATGCTCGTTTTCCCCTGATGTCTCTGTGGTTTTTGGTTTGTTTAACATTTTAAGTTGGATTTCTGGATTGCTGCCTCTGTTACCTGTGTTCTTCGATTAAATCTGTCAGAACTCATTCACTTCACTCGTCTCTGCATCTGGGTCCTAAAGCAACCTCACCACCCATTGTTTGTTTGTTTATGTCTGTATGTATGTGTGTCTGTCTGTCTTTTATGAAAGAAAATGGAAATAAACTGGTTAAACATTGTGCTCTTCATTATTTCACAAAACCGTGTCACGTCAACCTGAACCCGACAGACTTCTCGGGGGGGTATTAAAGAGATTAAATTACTAATATGAATGGTGCTCAGTGGAGCAGTGGGTAGCACTGCGGCCTTGCAGCAAGAAGGTTCTGGGTTCAATTCCTGGCCCAGGGTCTTTCTGCATGGAGTTTGCATGTTCTCCCTGAGCATGCCAGTCCAAAAACATGACTGTTAGGTTAATTGGCTTCTCTAGATTGTCCTTAGGTGTGAGTGAATGGTTGTTTGTACTGTGTTGCCCTGCGATGGCGACCTGTCCAGGGTGTACACTGCCTCTCACTCATTGACTGCTGGAGATAGGCACCAGAACCCTTTGCGACCCCACTTGGGACAAGCGTGTCAGACGATGGATGGATTACTAATATGAGAAAAAAGTTCTAGGACAATAAAAATATACATTTTTTTATATTTTTTTATTCTTTATGAGATCAAAGTCAGGAGAATGAAGCCAAAGGGATAAGAATAAAAACTCGTAATATTAGAAAGATACAAATATTACTAATATTAAGTGTACTCTAAGTCCCTCTGATACTGTTTAAGTGTCTGACTCTAACAGCAGATTTGCCACATTCAACATGTCAGACGCTCTGACTCATCCGCAATACAGGCAGATCTCTATGCCACTATATCACGTGATTTGTCCTAGTAAGAATTACATTTCAGATATCTGAAATTTTCATTTTAGATAGGAGGAATACTATTAAAGATATCTGAAATAAAAACAAATACCGGTATATGTTAAAACAGCCACTTAAAATTAGTGAAGATTTGTAGATATCTGAAATGTAGTTTTACTAGTACAAATTTGATTCCAGAGTATTTAAAATGTAATTTCTACTGGTAGAAATGTAATTAGTGATATCTATAATACAATTCTGACTAGAAACATTGTTATTGTGAGTAGGTAAAATGCATTAGTGCTCTCTTTAATAGAAATGTGACTAGTCAGACTGCCTATTTTATGTTAAAACAGAGCTTCATTGTTCTTTGAAAGTATCTAAAAATAAATTTTAGATAGACATTATTATAATTGAGATATCTAGAATTCTAATTTAACTAGTCATAAAATAAGTAGATGATGTAATTATATATGTACTAGCAGAAATATATTTCAGATGTCAAGAATTGTATTTCTAGATATCTGTAATACTATATTCATTTTTGATATCAAAAATAGTAATTATGACTAGCAGTAACTCTATTATGGCAATATGAAATTAGAATTCATCCTAGTCAGAATAAATTTTAGATAGGAAGAATTGTATTTTAGATATCTGGAAGTAAAAGCCCAATACACATGAATGGGAAACATGGCGTCATTTGCAATAGTAAGAATTACATTTGAGTTGTCGGAAATGTTTTTTTTAGATAGGTGGAATTCTATTTTAGATATCTGAAATGTTCCTTTTGATTTCATTTTGATTCAAGGTTTTCTATCTAAGGAAAACTACCTGATTGAATTGACTTATGCAATCCCTCACACCAGACATACATGTAGCAACATAAGAACTTGCAAACAAAGGATAGTGAGGGGACAGAGCATGTTGAGTAACAAAGACATAGCTGAAATCCTCTGGATTCATTTCCAGCCAATACAAATAAACATGTGATGCTTAATCACTGTAGATTGTCATGGTAGACAAAAAAGAAAACAGAGCAGTAGGCATGACTGATGTAGTCAGTACTCATGATTAAGCTTTAACCAGTTTGCTCACATCCTTTTCTTTGTCACTGCTTTCTAAGATTACCTACAAACGAAAATATACCATGATGAAGATATAACAGTTTTAATTTAATTAGTGCTATATACACAGTTAAAAACACCTATTCACGCTCACTTTATAAAAAGTAATAATAATAATAATTTTCTTCTATTTTATGCTGCATGAAATCCAAATTAAAAAAAATGTTTTCGGCCTGTAAATATGATCAAAATAGTTTCTATCTGCTACATGTAAGAATAATCAGAAAGAGAATTTCTACATTCATGAATATAGGTACACTGATCCTCTGTCCATGGGATCTGTCATTAAGAAAGTCTAATTTTGGTTGCCTTTAACCTTTAATTGCACAAAGTTCTGACAAGTAGCAGTTTTGTGATGGTGTAAGAATCCATGTATAAATAAATTATCAACAGTCTATCTTTGCATTTACCTTGTTAAACCAAATCAGCTAAAACCTGTAATTTTCCCAGAATTGTCTATCTCTATCTTGAAGGAACAAACAACAGACCTTTTACAGCTATGAAAAATGCAGATGACATCAATCAATGCAAATAGACTGAGTAGGAGTCTCTTTACTAAAACTGTGAAGAGAAAATAACGTAGGGTTAAAAACTGTGTGATTCAACAAAGTGACAAGCATAACCATACAGCTATTTTAGTTTTATGTAATTCCACAATTGCCACAAACTGTATCATGTTGTTACTTCCCCTTTTTAGGGCTCAATGTTTGACCTTAAAAGGATCGTTAAACTACGCTCCAAACTGCTTATAAACAGAGAGCAGATGAACATTAAATGGTATTCAGAGTCTTTGTTCTTCAGGTAAACATTTCTTTTCTTTCTCAACTCCAACAACAAGACTCACCACATATAAAGATCTGATATAGAACTTCAGAGACCATCATCATGACCTCAACTTTTCTATACCTCCTCTTTTTCTCTGTAATGGATGTCTGTCTGGTAAGTTTTGGATTATTGAATTTAAATTCCTTTTTATTTAAATATAGAAAATCTAAAATATAAGCTTATGAATTGCTTGAAAATTATTTGTCATGTGTAATTTTATGTATCTGTATTGTAGAGTGGACCGGCTGAAATAAAAAGTCAAACAGGTAAGTTAAGAACTGAGCTTAATGAGGTCTGACATGTGTAAATATGTAATATCTGAAGTTTTCCTTATTTTACCCTCAGATGAGATCACGGACGCTGTCCCAATACCCAAACTTGATATAAGTAAGACACTGATTTTAATTCTATTAATTTACTATTAGACTTAAAAATTTGGTCTGCAGGATTTTCAATTTTCAAACTTGAAAATATAAACGACTACTATGGGGTTCTCTCACAAGCCCAGCTGGCACAGAGGGCTCCTGAGGCAGCAACCGGGTCCCCTGCCCAAATAGTTACAGAGGCAAAAACAAGTGGGGGTGGGGTGGACTGTTGGTTGACCTCAAAGAGGTTCTGTTAAACTGTCCAGCACCTCTGAAAAGCAGGTCAGTGCTTTGCTAATGCTATTTGCAGAGAGATTGAAGGAGCTGATGACCTCATTGAGCACGTGGTTAAACTGTGAAAGGAGTGCTTTAAGGGGTCTCGTCATCCCACCAATCAAACATTGCGTGGTAGAAGCAGAGGCGAGTGTTCGGAGTCTTATTACCTAGGCTCAATTCGCTGTAGGGGTCAGAAAGCTCTTTGGTGTAAAGGCTTTTGGGGGTGAATCAGATGTTCTCTGAATATCTCAGGTCTATGGATGATGTACAGCTGTTGTTGCTGACGCGCCTCTTCAACATATGTGCCCATTAATCAGGAGTAGTGTTCCTGGACTCGCAACCTGGGTTGGAGGTCCCCCTTCTGGCCAACCCCACTGTGCTGTTGGGGACCTTATTTGTGAACAGAGACCAGAGATCACACTTCTTAGCTTGCCTGGATGACCAATGCAACTTGGGTTCAGGAGAGAAAAGTCCCTCAGATGGTTTTACTTCGACTGCAGGAGGACCCGTGTGTTTTTTTGTCTCCGTCAGGAAACACTGCCTCTACCAACATGCAAGATACTTGCGGGTTCATTGGAATTTGCCCAACATGTGTTTTTTGGACAGGTTAAAGGCATTCAACCATATTCATAATTGTTCACTTTGAGGAAAACTCACGGAGCATGGGAGCTGTTTATTAGGCCCAATCAGGTCTCCATACAAATGAAGTAGGAGTTGTTAAGTTAGACCTGTTCCAGGTGCATGTCTAAGTCCAGCAGAGGTGACCTTTGTCATCAACAGGGTTTAAGATTAACCTCTGCCAAGCAACCAAATGCACTGGAAGGTTGCATAAGCCCTCCAGCTAGCCTGTTTGTTGGACGGATTTCATACAAATGTTTTATTGAACTCCCCATGAGTAGCCTCCTGTGCATACCTTGACAGATATCATTTTAGTCAGGCAGTCCCTAAGGAGAACACATGAACCGGTGGGGGTGGTATTGTTACAAAACATTGAAGGTGTAAGAAAATTGGAGAGTCGACAAAAAAAAAAAAAAAAAACTAAAGATGAAATGAAGAAGCAAAAGACAAAGAAAAAGAAGAGCCTATTTGAAGAAAATTGGGACAGAGCAGGTCGAGACTGACTGGCTTTACACTGAAACCTATTACTTGATAATGACCTGTAGTATTATACATTTTATATCGTATTGATATGTACAGTGGTTATTCACATTTAAAAAGTTTAAGTATACTTATATTGCCATAATCAGCTTTGATAATCTATGTTTAATAGTATGAAACATAAATTCCCAACATCAAAATTGTGGAAAGTAAAAATATTGGGTGACTGTAAACTCTGAAATAAATACTAAACAGGCTGATGGTCGATGAGCAATCTTGCAATCTACTTTTAGGGTGATCTTGGTTAAAAAAGAATGTTGTATTTGAGTGTATTCAATTGGAAATTCATATTGGACACTTTTACAGATAAGACATCTTTCTTTCACTCTTTATTGGCAAGCTATATTACTTCAAATTTTCAGTGTTGCTAAAATCTATATTAAGTGATGCACCTTAATATGTAAAAAAATAATCTTACAGCCTTTTCTTATTTTTTTACTTATTTTTGTTATCTAAAATCCTTTTTTTATTTGCTGAAATAGAAATGCCTGTGCTGCATGGAGACATTGCTGTAGCAGATACGACGTACAAGAATGCAGAGCCATGTACTGCCACTGAAAAAGGCTGCAAGTGGCCCAAAGAAGGACGTTATGTCTACGTGCCTTATTACATTTCCCCAGACTACAGTAAGCTGTTCTAATTTTAACAATCTAAGTTCACATGAGCTATTCTAAAGAAACCGTTTCAATAGATTTATTGAACACAATTTTAATGTATTTCAATTATGTGTAGCCCAAGAGGAGCAGAACATCATCATTAGAGGCATGCGGAGCTTCAACCAGACAACCTGCATTCGTTTTATCCCCTGGAATCCCAGTGTTCGAAATTACATCTCTTTCTTTACTCAACCTAACTCTGGGTAGGAAAACAAATCAATATTTTATTTTAGCCTATAGATCTATCTGTCTGTCTGTCTGTCTGTCTGTCTGTCTGTCTGTCTGTCTGTCTGCCTGTCTGTCTGTCTGTCTGTCTGTCTATCTGCACAGGCAGACTGGAGGGTCAGTCGAAGGTTTTATGAATGTTGAAAAGTTACTTAGTGTTGCTTTAATGAAGCCAAGTTTTAACCCACTCTGAGAGCAACCAGAACCATCCTTTTAGAAGCGCAAAGGGTCATTAGGACCACCGATTGTAGGATTACCCCAAAAACTGAGAGCTATATCACAGTTAACATCCTCGTCAATGCCAACAAGTGGCAGGTAATCTGACAATATGCCAGTGCAACCGATTTTTCTTTAAATGATAGATTAATAGGGGACAAGCAGCCTAGTGGTTAGGGCATAGTGATTTGGGCATAGATGTTGGAACCCTGAGTTTCTGAGTTTGAGCCCCACTCCCACAGACTGTCTCTCTGAGTCTCTGAGCAAGACCCTTAACCCCACACTGCTCCCCAAGGGGATGAGTTAAATGCAAAGTTACATTTCTCCAATGTGAGATAAAGTTAAATTATTTCATCTCTGTTCATGAGGTGATTATACCTTCATAATTTCATATAACTTATTTTATTCATCTCATTTTTGTATTCACTACCCTACTAGGTCCCCATTTGTTACATTTTAAGAATACAAGTCAGTTTTTAATAACTGTTCAAACACAATAACAATGTATATAATGTATTAGAAGAAAAAAAGGCAATCATGTTAAAAGGTCTTAAAGATGTGAAATATAATTTAATACACTTAGTATATTTTTGCAGGATTAAAGTCTATGTCAGTTTGATCGTTTCTGTTTTATTTTCTTGTGGAACATCTCAGGTGCTGGTCTTACCTAGGCCGTCAGAAAGGAGTACAGCACATCTCCCTTGAGAGAGGAGGATGCGTAAGATATTCGACTGTGCAACATGAGATTCTTCATGCTCTTGGATTCAACCATGAGCAGGTCCGCTCAGACAGAGACAGATACGTCCGAATTCTCTTCAACAACATTAAGCGAAGTTAGCAGCTTAATTTTTAAGTTTATATTCTGAAATTTGCAATTCTCTAATTGTAAATAAGAACAACTTTAACATGTATAAAATTGTCTCCTGATTTATCAACAGAACAGCAATACAATTTCCAAAAGAAGAGGACAAACAACTTGGAAACTCCCTATGACTTTAGCTCTGTCATGCATTACAACAAGTGAGTCTTTCAAATTTGAAATTCATGCAAAACAATGTAATCCTGTTCAAATGCAGAAACTTTCTCTATTGACTTCTATTGATGGCGTTAACTGACCAAAACACCTAAGTATGCCTTCATCCCATCTAGATTTAATTTAATGCATTATATATTGTCATTTAAAAGAATTTGCTCATCTCTTTTCAAGATGTAAATATTTGGTTCCACAACAACTTTGTCTTAGGTTGTTGAGCCTGACAAATCCCATCTGTAACCAATCTCAAAACTTTAACACAGCTGTATTTCATCAATAGTTTATTTGCCCATTCATTTCTGTTAATATAGTGTCAGTTCTCGGCTTTAGAAAGTTTCTTATGTTATACTTAATAATTTTTTTAGTGCCCTACTTTTGTTGACTTATAGGTTTTATTTCAGAAATTTGCTAAATTCTATCACACTTTCAATTTTGTAATTGAAAAATGTGCTCTGTTTTTTTTATTTTATTTTTTTGTAAGATATGCCTTCTCCAAGAATGGGTTGCCAACCATCGAAGCAAAGGGAGATCCTGCCCCCGCGTTTGGAAACGCCCGTCAAATGAGCACCAATGACATTATTCGTGTCAACAAGCTTTACAGATGCAGTAAGTTAAAAACATACTCCACATTTTATCTATTATGTGAATATGTATAGAATTATATAATTTAATAAAGATATCTATCATTAACAGTATTCATTCTATTTTTTTCATCCAGGATCCTCATTTTATCGGTATTAGCACAGACATCTGGATATGCTGCACCAAAAGACATGATGTCAAAGCACTGGGAAATCATACATCTGCAAACTTTCCAAGTCATAAGTAAATATTTAAAGAAATTATTGTGTAGAAAATCTGGAGTAGACAGGTTCCAAAAGAGATATTACCTGAATGGCCTTCTTCTGATTAGGGATATTACATCAGACTGTACTTCAACAGAGATAAATAAGTGAAAGAAAAGAGCTAAACAAATGTAAAGGTTTGATTTTTATTTTTTTGTAAATGCTATATCCAAAATAAATATGAAAAAATGCAATGGCTTCTTATGTTTTAGAAATGAATAATTAAAGTCTGTTTTGCAAGCTAAATGTCCTTTTCCATCTATTTATTATTATCTATTTATTATTATTGTTAAAAGTGGTTTCCTGAACATCTAGACCTTAATAATAATGGCAGTAATGTGACATGGTTTTAGTTCAATCGGGGGGAGATTTTTATTGTTTATCTTTTAGTGAAACTGAAGATGTCAAGATGTAGAAAAAAATATATATTTTCTTCAACCCCAGAGTAATAGAAGGTTTTAAGCAGGGGTCTGCTCACTCCAAAGGACCTCAGCCTCCTCAGGAGGTGGAGGCGACTCTAGCCCTTCTTATACAGGGCGTCAGTGTTATGAGTCCAGTCCAGTTTATTGTTGACCTGAACACCCAGGTATTTAAAAATCTCCACAGTGTGTATGTCCTCTCCTGGATGTTCAAGGGGGATTGAGGTGGGGTTCTTCTCACTGATGGTTCCCCTCTGACACACAACCCAAAATGGCGTCATCTGAGAACCTCTGGAGGTGGCAGCTGTCCGTGTTGTAGGTAAAGTCTGAGGTGTAGAGGGTGAAGCGAAACTGAGACAGAACTGTGCTCTGGGGGGCCCTGGTGCTGCAGACTGCCACCTCTGACTGCCAGCCATGCAGCCGCACATGCTGAGGGCGGTCAAGTAGGTAGTTGATGGTCCAGGCAAGCAGATTTTTGTCCTCCAGCTTCCCCCTTAGCAGCATTGATTGATTGATTGACTTTATTGATCTCTCAATGGAGAATTGTACTTGTTACATCAGAATAATGTGCCAAAGGAAGAAAAAGGTGAATGGGTTTATATATAAATGGATATTTATATATATAGTATTGCACTAGGTGTGAGGTATAGAGAACCGGGTTATTGCACAGCATATCAAATCTCCTCCATCTTCCTCCCATAGTCCCTCTTTGCCACCCTGATCCTCAATTTGAGCTCCTGCTGAACTCTAAGCTGCTCCTCTCTGTCCGCTGAGTTGAAAACCTTCTTCTTCTGTTTCAGGAGGACTTTCAGTTTAGGGGTCACCCAGGGGGGTTTACCCTGGTTGTAAGGAATCCCGGGGAAATAATTATCCTGGTCTTCCCATTTATAAAGATCATTCTGAAAAAACTGCACTACACCTTCAGTCAAGTGGGTGGCAGCAATAAGCCATGGCAATGGAATAGTGGCTATTGTACATGTAAAAAGTTTATAATTAGTTAAAGAATTAATCTAGGTTTTGCGTGGTTCTGTCAGAACTGACAGTAGGTTAAAGTCTAGCCAGTATAATTCAAAGAAAGACAAAATAAAAAAGTCCCAAACGGCATGAGTTATATAATGCATATTTTTTTTGTTTTTATTTGTAATATACAGAATAAATGATCAACAGGAGTGAAAATAGAAGAATTATTTAATGCTATGGCCAAAGAATATTTTTATGTTCTCATCGTATGGCATACAGTAATTGATTAGCTCTTTTGCATGCTTTTTTTATTACACATCAGAAAAGCATTTTTTTTTTCTTTCACTACATTTTCTTTCTTAACAGGAAAATTTTAAAATCCTTTTAAAATTGAGTATTTTATTTTCATAGGCATATTGTAATATAAATGTCTTTTACAAAAACATTCTGTTTAATCACTACTTTTATTTTGATTAAAAAAAAAAAGTATGAATAATGGAGTAGGCTTTAGATAGGTGCATCAGAAGAACTAATCAATATGAAAGCATTAGTTAAGCAAAGAATGAGAATTATTTTTAAGTTGACATCGACCTTAAGGCAAGAATTAATGTATTTTTTTGCATCTCTGTGAAACATAGGAGGGAAAGTTCTGCCATCTCTGATCAATGGGATCTTGTCCACTTCAATGCAGGGAATTCTGTTAAACAAAAACAAAAAATTTATTTGGTACGTTAGTTACTGACAGTATAGTTGTCAACAGGATACTCACAGCATTCATAAAGTCTTTTGATACGAAGGATGTCATTGGCACTC
The DNA here is from genome assembly GCF_000732505.1 of Cyprinodon variegatus. Classification (NCBI taxonomy): domain Eukaryota; kingdom Metazoa; phylum Chordata; class Actinopteri; order Cyprinodontiformes; family Cyprinodontidae; genus Cyprinodon; species Cyprinodon variegatus. Next base: position 176,001 of record NW_015150777.1, read on the forward strand.
ATTTCCTTGGCGTTTCCAAACTTAAGGTTAGGATTGCACTTGGCAACGATGGTTGGTTTTCCATTTTTGGAGGCGGCATCACTTAAAAATGCAGTCAGTTATTACTGATAATTGTACAATCTGTTTACAGTAATTGACCATTTTGCATTCACAAAAGTTTCTTAAGTCATTTGAGCAAATGTTGAATAAATACAACTTCATCAACAGAAAACAAAAATCATTCATCTTCATGCAAAACCATAAATTGTAATAAAACTTACTTCCTGTACTCCATGACGGAGTTAAAGTCATAAGGTGTTCCCAAGTTGTTTGTCTCTATCTTTTCGAAATTATATTTCAAATCTACCAAAAATCCAGAACAGATGAGGATGATATAAATCTGAAAGGATCACTTTCATATAAAAATATGTGTCAATTTACAGCCGTCAGCAAACTAACCAGGTAAAATGTTCTCAAAGAGGATTCGGACGTAGGTGTCTCTGTCGGAGCGAACTTGCTCATGATTGAAACCAAGAGCATGAAGAACCTCATGCTGCACAACACTTTGGTGCAAGCAGCCTCCTTTGTTAAGAGAAATGTACTGTCCTCCATCCTGGCGCCCCACATAGGACCAACAGCTAAAAGGTAAAAAGACAAAACATTTGTTTTTTTGTTGTAAAGGGTAAAGGACACAACAGCAACCAGTCTGCCAAGGAGATAATATGAAGAGTAAATATGGAAAGTTTTTGATGCCAAAGAGACAGTATGTCAATGTATTCTAACTTACTGTGACAAACAGCCAACATTTTCTAAGCTTCAGATCGGGGAGCCTGTTCTTTTATTCCACAACTTCACATGTATACTTGTGACATGTTTAGATTTGCAGATCTTTGTGTGTAGTCAGAAAAAGTTTGTTCAGTCAACTATAGTATATTTCATTATTAACTGACTTGCATACCTACTAAGTAACTAACTAAAGAGTAGTCTAATTACATAATTATATAGCATTTGTCTTTACAAATCATTAGCAGGTCATTAGTTATATAGGATAACTGTTAGGTTTAATGAACATAGACAATTATTCATTAAGTATTTTTATTTCAATCTGATCAGCCAATATTATGGATGCCGTCACTCAGATGTGCAAAATCAGAGGTGTCAAATAATGACGTACAAATACTTCGTTAGTACACTTTTTAGGAATCTATACTTTACTCCATTACTTTTTTTTCTTCCTACTTCTGTCTTCTACTCATTACATTTTCAAACAAGTATCTGTACTTTCTATTCCTTACATTTTTTTAAATAAACTTACTCGTTACACTTGGCTTCGGTTTAATATTTATAAATATTTATCTCACGTCATGTGCGCCATCCAATGCAGATCATTGGGGCCATCCACATCTAGTGAAAACTAGTGTAATTGGGTGAGTCATATAACGTAAACACAAATTGGTTAGCTATTCATCAACTTTGTGCTGACGCCAAAAGAAATCATCAAAAACAAGCAGGTGTTCCACTAACTGCAAACACAAATTTTCTATGCCATGCTACATTGTTGGAAACAGAAAGAGATGTCGAAATGTCTGAAAGGTAGGACACAGGCCAGAGCCTATCGGGAGATGGAGACCAACAAGACCTCCCTCATCCTTGGCCCTATCTCAAAGAATTTTTGAGCTTTTAATTCATATAGTGGCATCTGGCTGTTTTTTTTTTAAAGGTTACTTTATACTTTTATACTTTAAGTAGTTTTTGGAGCACATACTTAACTTTTACTTGAGTAAAGAGGTCAAGTTGATACTTTTTAAAGTTTTTTTTAAACTGCAGTATCTATACTTCTACTTAAGTAAAAAAATTATGTACTTATGACACCACTGGCAATAAAGTTAATTGTGACATGATTAAATAGTTTATGCGTATTCTGTTGTCTTAGCTGTGTGTTCCTACCCATCTTTATTTTCAATGTAGATGAAATCTCGATCACCACACTTCCAGGGGACAAAGCGAATGCAGGTAGATACATTGAAGCTCTGCAGTCCTCTGATGATGATGCTGCGCTCTTTCTGAGCTACAGAGAGGTTAGTTAAAACCTAATCATGTCTAAACAGGTTTCTTATAAGTAAAATGTAAAATCAGAGATCCTTACAGTAACTTTCAGAGATGAAGTAGGGCACGTAAACATAGGATCCTGATTTTGGCCACTTGCACCCTTTAGCAGTGCAAGGGTCTGCATTCCTGCTTAAAGTTTTTGGTTTTGCAATGTCATCATACAGCACAGCTGTTTCTGTAACACAGAAAAAGGCAATACATTTCTTAAAAGGTAGTATGCATGATTCATTTTGATGATCAAATTTTTAATAATTTTATATATAAATTTTTTCGCTGCAACTTGTAAAGTTATAGCTATAAACGTAAAACTTTGCAGAGTTTATGTGTAGTCAGAAAAATGTTTTTCAAACCAAACATTTCTTCATGTTACATAAGCATAAGTTTATACTTGGAGGCAGGTTAATGACCTTACCAAAGTCAGCTTTAGGTCTTGGGGGAGTTTTAGAATCACCCACTGACTCATCTGGATAAAACAGAAAGAATCGATCAGATATAAAGATCTTTCCATCAAATGGCTCTTATACGTTACTCACCAATGTTATATTCGTTGTCAATTGGCACACTCTGCAACACAAACAGGAACAAAGTTTCAACTTAAAAGATGCTCTCATTTATATATTTTTCAATTGCAGGTTTTAATGATAATCTGACGCATTGCTCTTCATTTGTATATAGTAAGGTCTGTGAAGCCAATCTGAATTGGAAAATGTTCAGCTCTGCAGACTGAAACTCACCACAGAAACATCAGCTATTGCCAGGAAGAGCAGGAGGAAAACCACAGCACTCATGGTGATGGCTCTCTTAAAGCAAAACCTTAATAGTGAAAGACAAATACTTAGTAGTATTTGAATTTACCACAACATTTGCTGTGCAAGCAGAAGTCTTAAACTGGACACAGGTCTCCTGCTTTTAAGAAGCTCACTCAAATCCCAGGCAGACCTTTTTTGGTCATTGAGTCTGCAGTTTTGTATTTGATAGGCTTAGCTGAAAAAATGAAATACCAGTTACACAGAACTATTTGGAGGAACTCTACAAAACCAAAATTACATAAGACCAAAATGCATCTGGGCCAGTTGTTCAAGTTTAAAATTTGTGTCTTCATCTGAGCTAAGAAAATACATGTATTTGCATTTGTTTCACTTAATTTTTAAACATTTCTTTAGCAGTAGTCACAAAGTTTCCACAGACAGTGTTAACACACTCCACACACCACACACATCTAATTGTATCAAATCATCCTACCCCACTAAGAAGTGGAAGTCCTATGATTTAGTGATGAATTTCCCTCTGTCGCCCTTTTATTAATATGAGCTTTGACCTCTGTCAGAAAGGTCTAAAATGTGTCTATCCTTAACTCACTGAATAATGCTAATGCAAATCTTTAAAAAAATGTTTTATGACTTTTCTGAGACTGTTGATTTTTACATTTTCTCAGTTAAACTGCTTGTCTGACATCATCATCAGACATGCTCAGAGCAGTCCGCAAAATATGATTAAACCAAGTTTATCTGCATGTTAGTTGTTTCTTTCTTTAGGACACGCACTACATACAATAATGTTAACGCAAAAGCAAAACATAAAACCCAAAAAGACTAGATTTATGTTTATATCCAAAGCCGAAAAAGTTAGCTCCCGGAAGAAGCCTATGATCCCATTTTCTGTACGAGTGATTACACAGAAAGGATTTTAAGGCATTTATCTTCTCAGGGAATACATTATCAACCTTTATCACATTATAATTTACTGAGCTTACTATTTTTGGGGAGAGAAAAATGTAATTTAGATCTTTTTTACAAAATAAAATCGAGGGCGACCCAGATGTATATCTGGTTGTGCATGCGCAAATGGACTAATGGTACGGATCATGCTTCTGGGACAGATCAGGGAGTGCCAGCAAAAGCCTGCTCATAAGGCTAAAGATGTGCAGGGTTTTTTTTATAAAACAAAATTTTGACATAATTATTTGTCAGAAGTCATTGATTTTTGCCTATTGAACCTGAAGTTGTTTGGAACCCTCTGGGAAACATTTGATGGTGTCGGTAAAGAAACCTCTGGAGTTCAAGCCCTAGAAGCTTCTTAAGTTTGGATCAGACATTTTTGTGTCATTGATTCAGAATGTTGAAGATCTCAGGCAACTGCATTAAGGAAAACACCTGTTGTGATTACATGACAATTAGCTGTATTCTGTCTTTGCAAATTTATTAAAAATCTACATGGATGTCACCATATTTGTCTACCTACCATTTATGGAGTGCACAACTGCTCATCTGTATTTAATTGTATTAGTTGTAGTCACTTATTTTCAGATGATTAGTTTTGACACTATAGTTCATGGAGCTGTATGTTATGGTTCATGATGTTTGAATACATAAATCAAAGGATATGCATCAATGATTCAGTTTTTATTTGTTGGAACTGACACTTTCAAATTCCTTCCTGAAAAACATAAAAAGCTTGAAAACTTTCTTTTTTTGACCTGAATTTATTACAACTCAAACTGATCCAAGCTGAGCATAACATACACATAGGTTTTTAAAATCTTCTGGTAAAAAGCAAAGTCATGCAAAGTGTATACTTATAAAACTGTTAGAAATGTAAGGGTTTCATTGTCTTTACCAATTGTGCTAAATTATCTAAAACATCATTTGACCACATGTTGTTCAAGATAAACTTTGTTTCTCAAACATAAAATCCATTCCCGACTGTGATACTATTTTTCCTATTGTTTATGGTTTTCGGTCATATGTTTTTCCATCTCCTTTGTAAACATACATACAAAAAATTCACTTAAAGGTCTACAAAGAACAAACTTAAGGTGTTATCTAAATAATAATCACTTGATTATGTGAACAGGATTAAGGAAAACTAGGCAGGGTTTTTACGATCTTCAGCTATGATACCATAAGTTGGAATGTCCTATTTTGACATTTTAAAGTTGATATGTTATTCAATAACTGACTAAAGGAATACAGAAATTTTTAAAAGCAAATTTATTATATTGTTACACAAAAAAATGCAAGCAGTTTCCTTAACCTATATATTTTTTTTCATTTCATACCAAATAATCAGCCTTCTCTAGTATAATTGTATATTCCTAAATCCAAAAGCAAAAGAAAAACAACAGCAAAATAACTGAGGTTATTACAGAAGCTTGCTATTTCTGTCTATATATTATAAACTACATGCAATCCTGATCAAACAAAAGGTTTTCAAAAAACAGACAAAATGTGATTTTGGTCATTTTAACTTATTACTTTAAAGAAAATTCCAATATAATTTCAGATGGATATTTTTCAGGGGCTCTAGAACATATTTTTGTGTTAGCTCAGATTTGGTGTTTAGTGTGACGCTTATGGTCAGTTGTAGTATCTAGAGCCAGCCCTCTTTAAACCATGGAGTTCTAATTGAGTTAAAAACAACAACAAACATACAAACATAAAATCTAACTTTCTATGTATGTTTTAAATTTTGGGCGTATACATAGAGTATTCATAACGAGTCCAGATATTATGTCAAACAACAGCATAACGCACGGCAGCGTAATGCGCATGATATGTCACAAGCCAGTGTCCTAAAGGGGGACAGCAATGCGGCCGGAGGCGCCTGGCCTGCATAAAAAGCACAAAAAGATTTCTCCAAACTCCGCAGTTGTGGTAGCCGCTGTTTACAGCCCACCAAAAGAAAAAGAAAGAAGGTTTGCAGCCGCAGCAGATTCAGCGTCTTCTTGGTCATAGCCGTGGGTGTGAATGCAGGGAGGATCCATCAAATTCACTTTCATGCTCACCCTACAGTATGATGGGGAGGATAAAGGATGGATAAGGTAGACATCAGGACTTATAAGTAACTTACAGTTAACGTGTATCAATGATCACATAACTTGCTAACTTATGGCCCATGTAGGAGCAGATACTAGCATGCTCAAAATTTCTTGATGTACTTGCCGTATGTCGACATCTGCTTTAGCTTTAGCATGCTCATGACTTATACAAAACATACCCATAACTTTTCCAACGTATGCCAACATTTTTGCCTAATGTTTCATACATCGGCATACGCTGGCTAAATCGTCAAGGTGTAAATCTAATATAGATACATGTTGTATTAAATTTTTTGTTTCTACTTACACTTGCACTTATAAAGCTTGTTGACACGTGCAATGTCATTAAAGCTCATTTTTTTGGCGTGTCCAAACTTCATCTTTGGGTTACATTTGGCAACAATGGTTGGTTTGCCATTTTTGGAGAAGGCATCGCTTTAAAGAAACAAATTCAGTCAAGATAATTAAATGGTTGCCATATACTTTATGACTGCATGAGTTTTTATAGACTTACTTTGAGTATTCCATGACAGAGTTGAAGTCATATGGAGTCCCCAAGTTGTTAGTTTCCTCCTTATCGAAGTTGTGCTCCTCTTCTGCCCACGGATTCAGAATATGGACAATATAAAGCAGTATGGAGTTATTTTTGTGATTTTGTTAAACTCTCAGCTGTCAATGCTGTTCAGACTGGCCAATATGTACAGGATTTTACTCGAGAGAAATTGAAAATTGAGAGCAAATACTTAGGTTTTAAGAGAGAGAAGAAAAAGGTTTTGAGAGAGAAATCTATTTTTGAGAGAAAATGTTTTCACTCTAAATGCAAAAAGATACTTTGTAAAGTCAATATATATGCTTTTCCCTTGGAAATCATTTTCCAAATGTCAATTCGTGCTATTCTATGACATAATATTTTCTCTCAAAACTTTTTTTAGTCTCAAATAACATCTGTTGCTATTAGTGTGAAATTTTTGTCGTCTATAATATATTTATACTGCTTTCAAAATTATTTACAAAATTATTTATCACTTTTTTTCTTGATTTTATTGAAAACACTAAAATAACTACATAAATTAGCAGCTGTATATTACTCATATGGTAAAATGCTTTATCACAGTTTATAAATCTGGAAGTTAACATTGAAGAAATATGGTGTCAAATACTTGTGCTGGTTCGCAGCCAAAAAAAGGTGGTTTTAAGGATACTGTAGTATGAAGAGTGGAGCAAAAATTCAGCAGCATAAACAGAAGACAAAACATTGACACCTTTTCCCCTCAGTTAACAGTAACGATAAGAGGCCTGGTTTACATTTGAATAACAACCTTTAAACATGTATTACTATTTTCAAAATGATTTTGTTAGATCAGAGGAATATGTGTTAAGGGTGAATCTAACTTGCTCCAACTTTAGATAATCCTCTGGAGTTGTTGCATGAATATAGTAAAGACTTTGAAGTAACTATAGAATTAAACAAAAAAAAAAAACATACTGTACTAAAGGACATACTGTCAAGCACAGAAATGGAACATGGAATGGACAGTAGCGTCGCGTGCTGGAGTTTGCGCTGCAACCGGTGGGTTGACGGTTCATGCCCCGGTTCTGGCTTTCAGTGTCGTGTCCTTAGGCAAGACACTTCAACGACATTGCCTACTTATGGTGGTCAGAGGGCCCGGTGACGCCAGTGAACGGCATCCTCGTCTCTGTTAGTGAGATGCAGGAAAGCTGTCGCTACAATGTAGTCTGCCACCATCAATGTGTGAGTGTGTGCGTGAATGAGTGAATGTAGTGTAAAGCACTTTGGTTAAGTCTCCTGACTTGAAAAAGCATTGACCATTCTTTTGACAAAAAACTTACCTTCGTCAATGTTCTCGAAGTGAATCCGAACGTATTTGTCTCTGTCAGAACGAACCTGTTCATGGTGGAAACCCAGAGCATGAAGCACCTCATGTTGTATTGTGGCAAGATCCAAGCAACTATCACTTTCTAGGGAGATATTCTGTCCTCCATCCTGACGCCCAACGTAGGACCAGCATCTAAAAGGTACACATAGTCAGGCTGAAACCAGGCAAAAGTTGAATCATTCTCATCCTGATGCCTGGTATAAATATGTCTTTTATTTAAACTTAATAGTTAATAAGATTTTCAGATTTTGTTGACTCTATCCTCTGAAAATATTATAGGGAAAGAATGTCATGACCTGTTGATCTGGATTTTCTGGTTCTGTTCAAGTTTTCACTTTGGGTTTTCAGTTAAACTTTGATTTATGTCATTCTGTGTTTTTTTGTTTGTTTGTGTCCAGTTTTGCCAAAAAAGGCTCATGGAATAGGTGTCCCAGAGCTAGATGATAGCCTAACAGCTTTGCTTTCGCAAGCAGGCCATTATGACAGGTGACATAATGGTGAGCTTGATACTTGTTGATGAAACTTTATTGAAAGTTATTTATGGTGTAAAATCGAATACATTCTGTGCTTTTTGAGTCAGTAGATTCATTCCTGAAGCCCTGTGTTCCCTTTGTTCTATTTGCCGTGTTACCTGGTTAATTATTTCTGGATTTATACTTCTGTTACCAGTCTTATTATTAAATGTGCAAGAAATCACCTCAGCCTCTGTCTCAGAATTTGGGTCCTCTACATTTATGCTCTTTAAGTGAAAGTCAACACATTTAAAAAAAAAAAAATTAAGAATCATATATGATAACTTAAATGGTTTCTGCACAACTCAAGAGGAAACAGTAAAAACTTCTTTGATTGACACCACTGTCTACATAATATCTGTCTGATCTTGACTTTTTAGTTACTTTAAATTTTATAAATTTTTCAATTTTATGTATTATATCACTGATATAGCAATAATAAAAAGATTAACTCAAACATTTTAAAGGTATTTTTGTTTCAAGCAGGGAAGCCAAATTGGCAAACACTTATTCTAAACTTCTAAGTTATTTGACAAAGCTTGATATGATTTTACATGATTTATGTTGAGATTCTTTCTTAACAGTTGTGTGTGTGTGTGTGTGTGTGTGTGTGTGTGTGTGTGTGTGTGTGTGTGTGTGTGTGTGTGTGTGTGTGTGTGTGTGTGTGTGTGTGCTCATACCCCTCCTCTGAAAAAAAATGGATGTAATCCTGATCATCTGGTCTTCTTGGGACAAAGCGAATGCAAGTTCTCCTATGGAAGCTCTTTAGACCTTTAAGGATCGTCCTACGCTCACGCTGAGCTGCAGATAAGTTGAATTCATTGAAACATTACCATTTCAGTTGAACCAATTAAATATAAATGCAACATTCTTCATGTTCTTTATTGGTTTTAATTAGTTCCACTTACTATAGTTAGAAGATATCTCATAAGGCACATTCACTAAGAACCCAGATTTGGGCCACTTGCAGCCTATGGCAGTACATGGGTCCGCATTTCTGAACAAAGTATCAGGTATGGCAATGTCATCCAGCAGCCTGGGTTTTTCTGCAGCAAATCAAAAAGAAACCAAGAATCAAAATTCATAAAGTAAATTTTCTGCATTAATTTTTCATCTTCTTCTTCTATCAAAAATCCGATAACTACAAATGATATGTTTGCCCTGTTGCTTTAGACCATGTAGATGTGTCCAGAAAATCTATACAGGAAGGTCTAGGAGTAACTATAATCAGGGGTCCATTTTACGAAGCAGGTGCATTTACACTCAGAGCGTAGCAGGTGCATAACAAGTATGAAAAGTCATAAGCAGTTGAGAACCCATTCGAAGACTCACCATGATAACAGCCAACAGGAGGTGCCTATTTAACCCCACTAGAGCAAACGTTCTCTCACTAATCAGACACAGTAATGCTACTCGAAGTTTAATTCAGATCATACACTCTCTTAAATTTAGCACCACCTTCCAATAATAGAGGCCAAATTCATCTACATTTATAGAGTTTAAGTCATGATCCAAATTTTACTGCCTCAACATAACTGCTCCTAAGGAGTGAATTCCACAAATAGTGACTTGGTGCAATCTGTCGGGTATTCTTAGACTTTACCTTATTCTGGTTTAGCAGTATGGCCTCAGTCTTTTAGGGGCGAGCTATTATTCTGGGGGATACACTCAAGAGTAACAGCACACACTAATTGCGTAATTATGAAGGACTTTTCCAAAAACCAAGAACTCGCAACTTCAATTTGACAGCTAGATTATCTCTACTTTGCACTCAAAACTGGTAATGCAGACATTAAAAACTTCTGCTTTCTCTCTAATATTTTCTCTTATCCATCAAATCCTTGTTTCTGCTCTGAGATCTAATGTTTCTTGCACATTCTTGCTCATGCGCAATGAGGGGAAATGACTGGAGTCAGATCGTCAACTAGTAACCTTTCCAGCCAATAGAATGACAGCCTCAGAAAGGGTGTGCTTGTTTTCTTCTATTGATTTTGCCTGTTGTGCCTATTGAGGATAACAATTATTTTCAATTGAACGTCTAATAAAATAAGAAGCTGACACACTAACTAGTAAGACTGAAGAGTAAAAACCAAAAATGGGGAGTGATTCTAAAATCACCTATGGAAAGTCACCTAATTTTCTGTTGGAGGCACTTTTATCAAGGCTAAAATGGTTCATGAATCTGTTCTGTTTGGTATAAGAGGTAACATGCTTGATTTGGCATATCAAAGACAGTATCACACAATTGTGTTAGAAGAAAACATTTGAGAAACAATTTTATTATCAGTAAGCAGTAACAGGCAAACTAGGTAGAGAAAAAAAAGCACTGTTGTTCTATTGACTGAATATGCTGCTATATTCAGAGAAATAAATGAGATGTTAAAATATCTGTGCAAAAACTATCAGATGTGAGAGCAGAAACAAAGGTTTTTCAAAGAAGAGAATAGATTTGAGAGAAAGTAGAAGTTTTGAAAGTCAGCATTACAAGGTTTGAGTGCAAGTAGAGGAAATCCTGCTCTCAAATTGAAAATGTGGCTCTTGGTTTTTGTCAGGAATAATCCTCCATATGTAATCAGTTATTTACTTAATAGAAAGAGGATCCAATGAGGCCAAGTAACTTGAACAGATGTTTAGTCCCTTCGCACAGATGACAGTCATAATCTTACCTTTTATCAGGTTGAAACCACAAGCAGACAATTATCTCACTTATTAAGGTAACTTGCACAACAAGGTGCTCAACAGGCCGGCTTGGATGTAGCCCACAATCCCCCTCCAGTCAGTCATCAGCAGCAACTAAGGTCTTTTGATTGCATTTATCTAACCTATTCTAGAGACCAAATTAGGAAGCCCCAGACAACATACATCCTAGGATCCTCAAACCAATTAAAAATGTTTCAGTGGCTAATGTGTGTATTTCTAAATCTGTGTTTTCCACTTTTAAATTATATGAGAGGCAATTTCTCTGTGGTGCAGAAAAACAGATTTTCCTATGCTAATATGGATCTTAAACAACTGTATCACATCCATCAGTGGCTTCTTTAGAATGATTAGTAAAATTATCAACTTAATAATTTTTTTTTAAATAGGAATAAAAACCGACTGTTTTGTCTTTTACCAAAGCCAAACCATCTTATTTCTTAATCATAAATAAACATATCATACACTGATAAAACATACAATAAATTACTTATTTTAAGATGTTAAATCATTCAAACCTGAAATGTCTAATGCAGAAATAATTTAACTCACCAGAATTATTCCCATCAATTGGTGTGCTCTGTGGAACAAATATAAAAAAAATTGCACAGTTACTTATCTTGTAAAAATCTTTTACAATAAAAAGTTAATGTCTTTACAATCAAGAACAAAAAAAGCTGTTCTGTTTTTTAAGGAATAATTCTCCAGTTTTGGGCTTCAACTAAATCTAGGAGTATCTTTCTATTAACATGTGAACACATATGTGTCTTACCAGTAAGAGATTTGTCCCTGACAGTAGGAGAAGGAAGAGAAAAGCTGCACTCATGATGATCTAAAAGTCAAATACCACATTATCTGTAATGAAGCAGTGTTTTGGGAAATGTCAACTGATGAACAATCATCAGAAAATGAAAGCAGGTCTAAAAAACGTTGAAAAGTAAAGACAAAGAAATAACTGACCAGATTAAAAGGAGATACCTTGTGCCTCGAGAGTCTAATGCAGAATGGGGTTAATTTCCTCTCCTCTCTTTTTATATCAGCTTACATAGGGCATGGCTGTTTTTTATAGGCTTGGGAAAAAAGGGTGTTGAATATTGAGAATACCAAAGTATACCTTCACCTACTGGCAAGTGACAGCAATAGCTCAAGGCAGCAAACTGAACCAGTTAAAATACAAAACAAGGAACTAAAATCCAAAGTGAAAAAATAAAGAATAATTCAGCTATCTGTTGCAGTTAAATCAATGGAGAATGGTGGTAATCACTAAGTCAATATGTTGTCTTTGCAAGACGGTAATAACAGCCTTTACATCTTAAGAGCTCAGTTTGGTTCTGCCATAGACAAACTGTTCTATCTCAAACTTAAATCTAATCTTAACGCGGCCCTGACAAGGACTGAGCGGGAGAAGATGGATGGAT